>NC_052952.1:11774166-11925295 GCF_013358895.1 Oreochromis aureus
AACAACAAAGAACCACTTACAGCAAGAAATAGAGAATGAAAGTGGACAGTTTTAACATAAAAATAGTTGTCACAGCCAGAGGCAGCACAAAAGTGGACTCCTTAGACGGAATTTTAGTTTTTGTGCCGTTATTGTGCCCTGAGTTATTGGTTCTGTTACCCACAACCAACCAACCCAGTGACGTAACGCTCCATACTGACAGAAGATGGCGCTAAACATCTTTTTAAACTATCAACTTAAAGCACTTATTTCTTAAATCCAGCTTCACAGACAGTGTTACATGTAAAAGCATGTCTCAGTGGTGTAAATTAGCCTTCATATGTTTAATGTTTCATTTCCTCTTTAAACAACAAAAAATCAAATGAAGTTTAAATTTCAATATCTTTGTTTGCATTTGTGAAACAATGTGTTGAACACTAAAATATCGATTTTTTTTTACTCTGAACAGACTAAACAGAGTTGTGCCTTTAATCTGACTTTTTACAATTTATTTATAGTTCATGCAAAAAAGCAACTTAGCACCTTATGAATTTATATTGTACTACAGCTGGTAGGTGAATGTGCAAATCTGTTGTAAAGTTACTTATGTGTTGTGTGTCATTATGACTACTAATGTTCTTAAGCATATTAATTCCGTTACCTGCATTACTTGACCTGTTTTATTGAAAGCTGTAGCTCTTATCAGAGAAGGGAATACACAATTAATTTTTAAATGAATTAAATCATGAAAATTTTATTCAAATAATTTGTTTAATTTCTGTACCCAAACTTCTGTTCACATTAATTAGTATAAGTATATAAGTAGGACAAAGAATGATTTTGATGTAAAACAAGCAGGTTTAGGCTCAATCTCATTAAATGATGTGATAGTTTAGTAACCAGAGTGCCACATGTGAGCAAAATTATTTCAGGGAACACGGTGGTCATGTAATATCTGAATTCTGTGTTACTTATTAAAAACAGTAATAAGCATATTTATTACTGCTGTCAGGGTAACATTTGGGATCTTTAACCAGTCAAGAGCAGTTCTATAAAATATAGTCATTTACAACAATATTAATGTAATGTATGTTTTTCTTAATGTATTGAATATGTGCAGTATTCCCAGGCACTTAGTCAAATGCAACAAAACAAATGATTTAAGATACCAGAATTAAGTCTCTCTTCCATTTAGCACAATCTGACCAGCTGTACCATGTAGCTTCAATATTTTAGATATAAATAATATCAAAACACAAAACACTGTCACTTTAAAGAGAATGAAATATTCCAGATTCCTGAGGGAAAAGTCTGCTTTGATGACCAGTTTTTTCCAGCGTATCGCCCTCTTTTTTTTTTTTTTTTTTACCAACATCTGCAAATGTCCAGACAGGGACGTATCCTCTGAGACTGGTATAGCAAATATACAAATCCAAAAATCAGGAAAAATTTGCATGCTTTAAATGGATTTAAGTCTTGCAATACCCCTTAACATGTACCTGATTTGTATTATATTTTAAATTTTTTATAGAATTTGGAATGGCTAAACACTGTAGCACAGAGTGTTGCAGTGGATTAACTAAGAGGATTAAATCAAAACCTGTAAACAGCTGATATACAGATTTGCCAGTATGCAAAGTTTGTCAACCACTGCTGACTGTTTGTCTGTTTGGCAGCTGTTTACACAGCTGCTGCAGAGACGACATATTTGATCCTATAGATGTGAATGCTTGTAGATGCTGACCTTGGAGACAAAGTAAACATTATATTTGTACACTATACTATTCTGAGTCTGTTCTTCTGGCTTTAAACATCTGAGGACAGACTCAGTGTTCAGAAATGTGTTTGTACTACTGGGACCAACACAGTGGAACTGATTCTTCAACTCGAGTTACTCATTTGGTATTGATTTCCTAACAGCAACCTAAAAAAAAGAAGTAGTACATTACATCAAAGCAGCTAAAACTGATTAACTTCTGCTACGTAACTGACCAGATCAATATCTCAGGTTTTCTATAAACACAAAGCAGGAATCTTAAAAAAATGGTGTAAAATGTATGTAGGCCTTTCTTCTCCTCCATAAACAGATAAACACACGTGAATAAATATTTTCTTCTGTTTGCAAATTTACATATTCAGCCAAACTACGAATCCATTTAAGCAGAAATACATTAATGCTGCAGCATTTTACAGTGTACAAAATATATGTGGAATTATACAGTGTATTTAAATGAGATGACACGTTAAACACAAAAAACTTGGTCAAGACTAAGATGATGACAAAAAAACTTCATCACATTATGATCGCACCATGAAATACAATAGTTCTAACTGTAATTTATTATTATTATTCCTTTTTATTCTCTTTCAGTTTGTACAGCACCTTTAATCTGGTCAATCTGTGTTGTTTTTAAATGTCCTTATAAATAAATTGACATGACATACAGCATCAGACAAAAACAAGTGATCATAAAGCAGGCAGTGAGGAAAGCGAAGTAGCCTGTAGAAGATTTTTAAAAATAAACAAAAACATGTTTCTGAGTGTTAATAGAAAAGTTTTGGTTAATTTCACCACTGTTTATGTTCCTACTACACTGAGCCTGAACCCATCACCTTTGATTTATTAGAGGAAAGTTTGCTACAACCCAACAAGCCACTACTGACACCTGTCTAACTGAATAAACAAAGCCAATCCATGGATCTTCTTACACTGCACAGATGAAATTATATTTATCATAAACAGACTTCTTGTACCACAGATGGTTCCCACTTGTATTCATGGCACCACTCATGCTACAGTCTGCTGTTCTTGTCTCGTCTGGAGCCCACCGATCAAAACCTACACAATGATCATCAACCCAGAACCAGAGGTCCAGGGTGCAGCTGTAGTGAAGACCCAGCCAGACAAAGGGAGTGTCAGCCTTCTGAGCCTCCAACCCAACCCAGCCCTGGGTCTCTTTATCAAGGATGGAAACCAGATCCATGTGTTCCTCTCTGCAGTGGTACAGGGCGTCTTCCCATGTCTTGTTCTCTTTAATCAGTTTAAATGGCTCTAAAAGGAAAACATCAAAACATGAAACTTAGAAGCATCAAACCAAACAGTGTTTCTGAGTGTCTAACATGCTGTGTTAATTCAAGCACATAATTCTTACTGTCAACATTTACACATTTATATTGACTCTACTGACTGAGCAGTTAACTTAGTGCAGGGGTCTGCAACCTTTAACACCCGAAGAGCCACTTGGACCCGGTTTCCACGCAAAAGAAAACACTGGGAGCCGCAAATACTTTTTGAAATCTAAAATGAAGATAACACTGTATATATTGTTTTTTACCTTTATGCTTTGTGTGAACAACTAAAGTAAGTAAGTAAAGTTTATTTATTAAGCGCTTTTCACAGACAGGCGGTCACAAAGCGCTGTACACAAATATTAAAATAAACAATACAATCAATAGACATTATACACAATGTAAAAGATCAAATGTAAATAATGTAAAGAATATAAAATACGTAGATCAACAAAAGGCTTGTTTGAACAGAAAGGTTTTAACTGCTTTTTAAAAGAATCCACAGAGCAACTAAGGTGTGTTACTTATAAAATCCATGAAGTGCTACAGAGAAAATTACATTTTAGTTATGTAATGAACACATTTTGAACTCTTAAGAAATATAACAAAAGGAAAGACACCCAGCTGAACTAAAATGATCCATGTAGCAAACAAAAACTGTTGTGAGCCGCCACCTTTTTAAAAAGTAATTGGAAAAAAAAGCACTATGCCGCTAAAAAAAAAATAGATATTTGCAAAATTCTGCCTAAATATCTATTTTACCTGGTTAATGTGTGTGGCGGGGCGTGGTCTGCAGTGCCGCTGAATGGGAGTCGGACGCACCTGAGCGGCACCCGCAATCGCGCCTCGCCGCCTTAAAGTCTGTGCGCTCTCTGCTGTTGTGTTGTCGGGTTGTGAGCTGAAAAGCTACAGCCGGCTGTATGCGTACATCAACCGTGTGTGAAAAGTGGTCAATAAAGAGATGCTGAAAAGCATGTCCATGCAAACATCGTCGGGTCTGCAGTGATATGTTTACAATGAGACTTCTGGTCCCAAACCTCGGCGCACAGCGTCTACAAATCGGGGCTTTCATCTTTACGCAGGACTGTAAGCTGTCATCTGTGAGGCGTGAGCGGTGTTTGTTTTAACATAGTTCACGGTGGAGAACAGCTGCCGACATAATGTGGATCCGAAGATCCATAATTGGCCTATCTGGGGTTGAAAGTCTCGATAAATGCACGGCTTTATTTTCCCAAACCATGCGGAGCCGCAGTATAAGGACTAAAGAGCCGCATGCAGCTCCGGAGCCGCGGGTTGCCGACCCCTGACTTAGTGGGTAAAAATGTTTTATTGTACCTTTTTTTCTGCCTTTCATCGTCACCTCACACAGAATTACAAGCCCTGGTGTGTTTTTGTACACAGTTACATAACGCCCCCACTTTGGTCCATTTTCACAGTTAAATGTATTATTTTCTCCCTTAGTAGTCGTGTTGATTGTTGCACACCTGTGATAAAAGACAAAGGGTTGGACAGATGTACAGAAATCATGATTAAATCATGTTGTAAACAGTGGAGACAGTTGAACAGCTGGATAATAAATGTGAGCTGCTGTCTGAAGAAAGAAGGAAAAACACCTACAAATAAACAACAAAGGAAAATGAGAATAAATAAAGATTTTATATTCTACACATATACTTGATTATTACTCCAAACCACATCACATCATATTAGACCTCCTATTTCATTTGATAGAACTGATACAGGGTTATCTGTGTTACTGTATTACTGGGTTTAAAGACAATTAAGTGTTTGGTTGAATTTTCTGTTTAACAACATTTTCTCTATTCAGTTCTTCTTTTCTTACTTTGAATGTGATATAAAATGTTGAAAATATTTTCCTCATTTGCTTTTGCTTTGCTTGTTTGCAGGTGTTTTCTAACTTGTAGTACATCAGCCTCTCAGCATCTCCACACCTATATTTTATTGTAGTATTTACACCAAACCCTGATAAGACTCTGAGATGATCAAAGGACACTTTTTGTTAGGATTCAGCACATCCAGCAGGAATCAGCTGTGACATCTATCATTTACATTCAATCAGCAAAATCAAGCCACAGAGGTTTCTCTACAGTCACTGTGAGATACAAATGTCACTACAAGCATTATAATCAAAGTGTTTTAGAACCAGAAAAAATTCAAATATTTTTTTTTTGGCTATTATAATCGCTGAAATTATTAATGGACACCATCTAAAAATATTGGACATGCTGGAGCCTGACTGAGAACAGAATGATTCAAAGTAAGATGAAGGTATTACTCAGTGGTGTCGGAAGCATTTCTCTCAGATGAGTTCCCGATGAGGATCCGAGCGCCTCTTAGATCAACATTTGATTGATTTATGTTGTAAATAGTGATGCAGGAAATTTCATATAGACCCAACAAGTCAACTGTCCACCAGCTGATGGGCTCAGTGGGTAAAGTGTGAGAACATCTCGTAATATTTCCGTCCAAAGCTCTGTCAGCAGTGTAGTTGACACCATTGTCTGTGTAGAATGAAGACTGAAATGCCACTTTGTCATCCAGTTTGATAGTTTCCCAGCCTGGACTACATCCTGATGATGTAACTGAAAATGGAGCAAAAGAAAATGTTAGAATGTCAAAATATGTTTCAGGGTGGGGCAAGAATTTTTCTTCTGCAACAACTTCTTTAACACACACACACACACACACACACACACACACACACACACACACACACACTTGATCCATCAGGTATGATACTCATTAAGAAAAATAGAATAATTTCCAAGCAGTAGGTAATGCCGTAATTCACGTGATTCGTGAATAAAAATTCATCAGAATGCGTAAAATAAATAATTTGACTCTGAGGGAATGTAACTCTCTCCCACCCACACCCCAAAGACAGCATGTTTATCAAAGCCCTTATTTTTAAAGCATCATCATGTAAATCCTTAGAAAAATGCTGCAATACTAATTTACATTTATTCATATAGATCATTTTCATATCAGAGTAATAATGCTTGAGTCCAACAGAAAATTCCCACATGAAACATGTTCCCATAAATATGATGTTTACTATGATGTAAAAAGATAAATAGCCATAAGTTTAAGTATATCTCTTTAAAAGACAGCACTTAACATATTCAGAACAGAAGTACCATCATAACTGTTGGTATAACCTGAAGAAACTGATTAGAAATGCACTCTTACCTGGATCCTGTTGAGTTGATCTTCCTGTGAAGTTTCAGAGAACGATGTAAGAATGAGTGAATTACTGCCAGCTCTGATATTGTTGTTTGGTAATACAGCAGAAAGCACAGAATGTAAACCATCCTTCAATACTCAGGCAGAAATGAAACCAGCTTTACTAAAGTCAAATCCTCTTTAAACTAAATGAAACGACTTTTGCTTTATCGAGCAGTTTGGATCAACTCACAGTAAAACTGAACTGTTATATTTGATCTTTTTCATTCTTTATAACGATCATTGAAACATCACTGTGCCAGGCAGGAACATCAAATGATCCACTTACCAATCAAAGTGATGAACAACAGACTCCACAGCATCTTTACTTTAGACTCTTTGCACAAATGTGTCCTCTAATAAGAGAAAGAAAAGACTTCTACCCTCACTCTGGAGTTTTCTGTAGACACACTGATGTTGATATGATCCCCTCTCTGAGTCACAGCTGGATTTGTACTTCTGTCACTTCCCTCATAGCTGCCAACATGAAAATACACATTTCTCCTGTTTACACTGAGAGTGAGGCTGTTATGGTCATTAGGCAAAGCATTCCCAGACTGATTTGCATCTGTGAACATACCACGATCGTTATGTTTCAGTTTACATTGTCCGTGAAAGTAGCAGCACATGCAAATACTTTTCCATACCAGTAAATTCATCTAACAAGTAGAGGATGGGTGAATAATGAGGTATAGAGGAACATAATGTTATAGTTACAATTTCTAAAGTATAAATTTTGATCTGCTCTATAACTAATTTATAGTAATTCTTTTCAACAATTAAAACAAAACTAATTACATTGTAACAATCAGTAAATCATTAACAAGCTGCTGGAAAAAAAGCCCCTCAACCAGTCAACCATTATGCCCTGCTTTCTGCTCTGCGTCTACATTTAGTTCAGTCTTGATGATACATTATTTAAAGCAAAATGAGTCGGGTTCTGTCCTCAAGCAAGTATAAAACAATCTTTTCAACCTATCAAGCCAGAACCTCAATAACAGTTGGCATTTTAAATTAAAATTGCACACATTTCATGTCTCGCAGCTGGTTGAATGCTGTGGAGTTCAGGGACCACAGAGGAAAATGGTACAAAGGAAATATAATATTTCATTAAAATAAAGGATTAAAAAAAATTCAGGTGAAATGTTTTTTTGTTCTTGTTATTCTTGGCTGGTGAACTCTTAGTCACCTATATAGCAGTTTCTAAATCCCTTCCCAGGTGTCTCAGCCCCCACTCACACCTTCACCCACGTCACCCAATAACTCAGATAATAGCATAAAGAGCAATGTTTCACTAAGAATCCATACCTGCTTATAAAACTAGTAACTACTTTGATCGGTGCACATTAAATACATTTGGACATTGTACAGCTGGATCAGACAGAGATGAACTTTAAATAAGTTCAACTTTGATATATTTAACTATAACATTGTCTTTTAAGTACCGGTGGGTTTTCTTATCACAATATTAAGATTTTTTTCTCTCAATTTCAGTCTTTTTCACTAAGAGTTACCTTTTTTGACACTTATTTTCAGTCTTAGCTCTGTCACTGTGGAAAGGAGGTGTGAAGGATAATGATAAAGTACACAGCTCAGTGAAAGTGGAACTGAGTTTCATTTTTTTTGATGGTTTTCCTTTCAGAGCCCTTTAAACTGATTAAAGAAAACAAGACATACGAAGATGCCCTGTACCACTGCAGAGGGGAACACATGGATCTGGTTTCCATCCTTGATGTAGAGACCCAGGGCTGGGTTGGGTTGGAGGCTCAGAAGGCTGGCACTCACTTTGTCTGGCTGGGTCTTCAATACACCTGTGGCTTCAGCTTCTGGATCTGGGTCAACGATCAGTGTGTATTTTTTGATCAGTGGGCTCCAGACAAGACAAGAACAGCAGACTGTGGCATAAGTAGATTCATGAATACAAGTGGGAACATTTGTGGTAAATGAAGTCTGTTTATGATAAATATAATTTCATCTGTGCAGTGTAAGAAGACCCATGGATTGGTTTTGTTTATTCAGTTAGACGGTTGTCAGTAGTGGCTTGTTGGGTTGTAGCAAACTGTCCTCTAAAACTCTTAGAAACATGTTATTATTCATTTTTAACAATGGACAATGTTTCTAAAGTTACATTACAGTACAAATTGTATTTCATAAAACCTTGGTATGATGATTATGTGATACTAAAATCAGTAGACTTTTTGTTATTTGGTTATATTTGTCAATTACCTGCATCACGTCATCATGCCGCCTGGTTGGTGGGTGGTTTGGAGACTCAACTTTGTGGCTCAACTCAAGAATGTGGTGACATAAGCTTATTAAAATTGATGCCATATGTGCATCAACTTGGAGGCTGAGGGGTAGCGCTGGCAGCCACCAGTGTGGTGTAATGTTTCAGTCAGGTTTACAGATATTCAGTGATTGCATCTGTGTTTATATCCAGGGAGCTGAGTGGTTACTGCGTCATCAGCCGGAACCTTTCTGTCCGGAAATGAATTCGTCGGGCTGTTTAACCAAGCACACAGTAGTTGCTGTATGGGCAGGCTGTATTTGTGGAGTAAATTGTATGTATTTAGCCCCAGATGGAGATATTAGGAAGCACGTTTGACGACTCGGTGTTTTCGGAGGTCAGAGACCGAGTGTGTGTGTCTCTGTCTTCTTACAGCGCTAAACTGTGTGAGCCAGAGGTGAGAGTCTTACACAGAGACGTTACTAGATGAAGCGCGACACTTTCGGAGATTTGACGACGGTGAAAAGATAGACATGAAGGTTGTTTAGATTATCCTTCGTGGTGAACACGAACACAGAGCATTATGTGAAGAACAAACACGGAGCTAAAACACTAAAGTGCGAATTTCTGTTGTAACGTTTACGAACTGACATGTAGCTCATACGGGAGAATAACTGTAACTATGGTTTGTCATCTTAAAGCGTTTGTGTCAAATTAGGCTGGTGATTACAGACAGTTTTTAAACACACAAATTAAAGGAAATGAAGTTCATGCCTCTAAATAAGTGCCCAAATAAGTACCCTGTTGCATTTCTAGAGGCCAGACGTCTCCCATGTTATTGTAATTGGCTGAGTCGGTCACATGTTTCGTTTACATGGAGAGAAACAAGCAGATAAATCGGATATCCTAGTTTTTAAGTTTTTAATATTGCTCCTCACTGATATTTATGGTGCTTGCTGTAAGTTAAACTGCATTATTATTATGCTGACGTTTAAACATAGATGAAGCTGAGTAGCTGCTGCATCATGGCAACAATGGAGACATGTACTTCTCTGGCAGTGACTGACTGAGCAGCATCCTCTAACAGCTTCATGCTGTGTAGTAAAGTTGTTCCTCTCTGCAGTGGTTTTGTGACAGTGCTGCTCTGGATACTGAAGATTCTCTGGAGAAGCAGAAAGTCTACAAGTTCAGAGGTGACCTGGCTGTGAGACAAGGAAACTATCAGGTACTGTCACTCATTCAATTTAGTCTGTGCTCTCTTACATCAAACACTTCCTCAAATAGTATCCAGCTTAGTTTCACTGGGACAAAGAGGCCTATTGTAGCAGGTATTTGTATAGCTGATAAACCTCCTGTACAGCTGATGCAAACTAACAGGCAATAAAAAAAATTGTCCATTCATGACCATCACTTTGTTGCTTTATCAACAGCATCAGTATTTGAATATTTCTGTAAGACTGTTGTAAAGTTATGAACAAACAAGACTAGTTAGATCATTTTCATATTTCCTACCCAGTAAGTCACCTCAGAAAACAGCAGCTTCTATAGTTCCATTTCACACAGCCAAAGAGCACAGATGTAGTCAGCAGTGGTTTACACAGCAGCAACATTTCCAGACATGGAAAAGATTTCCTAAAATATTAAGAAGAAACTTCTGTTTCAGTACTTTGAAATAATAAAACCTACAGAAGCTGTTTAAGGGTTGGACCAAATCAAACTGTTTAAGGGTTTGACTCTTCCTGTTGTTGTTCCTGCCACTCTCACTTTTCCACCTTAACATTTGTAACCTTTAAAAGTCTTGTTTGGTTTCTCTTTGTTTGGTGTGTGTGGGTCAGAAAGCCTTGGAGGCGTACAGCAACTGCCTGCAGTGGATCGCTGACAACAACCTGACCATTAGACGAGATGTAATGGAGGGGATGGCCCGATGCTGCACCAGACTGGGACAGAGAGACAGAGCGCTGGAGTTGGCCCAGTTACTGGTAATTCTTTACCTGACTGGGTTTTCCATGAGGAACAGTCAGAGTGAATACTGTCAGCTGTCATGTGACCATCCTGTGACTTTTTATCTACTTTTTAAAAATCTATCTGTCTTCCTTAACAGTGACCCTGTCTGCACTATAAACTCTGAACACTGAGGGTGTGTTCCACAAGACCCTCCTATCTCCTTTTCCTAACCTCTCTTCCTCTTTTTTTTGATGAAAACATTGCGATCAAGGAAAAGTGGGTAGGATAATTGAAAAGCATTTAGGAAAAGAGAAGAGCTGTGTGCTGAGAATTGGAACAACCTTACTCTAGACGGATGTTGAAACTAACTCATACAGATCGACTACAAAATGTGCATCTTATTTCACCACAATGTGTTCTAACCTCACTCTGCTTGTCATTTAAATGATAACAGCCTGTGAGAAATATCTCTTTGGAAATTATAAAGAAGAAGGAACATTTAGGGCCAGATTTACTAACGATCTGCAGCACTGCTAGGCCTTCTTTTGACATTTTAAAGGTGCATTTACACACGTGGCACAGTCACACAGTAACTGGGATGGACACATTTTTTGTGTTTCTCTGCACATTGTACACGTCAGCTGTTCCACTCACATTTCAGGTTTATATGGTGGAACAGTTTGTAATATTATAAAGAGACTAATCTCCGCAGAATGGTGGATTTTACTGAAGTGAACTCACTGCATCTTTGTAAATAAATTTTAGTTCCTTGTGAGTAGGTCACGCTGCAATTGCGGCATCACAATAATTAGCTCCACTTAGTAAAACTGTCCCATAGCCTATAAAATAAATTCTCATCTTTTTGTCTTATATTTACCAGCTGTGATCCAGTGGAACATACTTCTTTCTCCCTTTTTTAGGATTTCTGTGACTGCAATAAAATTCCATCCATCCATCCCTCCATCCATCCATCCATCCCTCCATCCCTCCCTTATACCAGCTGACCTGAAGTAAAAATAAATTTAAGACAATCCTAAAGTCTTCAATACAGCAAAGGACGAGCTCATAATCTTTACAGAGCTTATATAAATCCATGTCCTTCATGCCATAATCTGCTGATATAGTTTTACATTTTAACTGCAACCTGTTAAAGTCACAGCTGAACTCTGAACATCACACAGCTGGATTAAAAACTACTTCTTGATGAGTTGTTTCTTCATGAAGTATAAAATGCAGTTATAATTAACATTTCCATGTTCTGCACCACTTTGTTTATAATGTCGATTGTTTTCATTAACAGTCGGATGGTCTGCAGCTCTGAATTATGGTATGCCATCTTCTCCCCTTCATAAAGGATGTTCCAGGAAGCAATAAAGGAAGGATTGAAGAGTCACTTTTCTCAGTTAGGACCTTAATAAGCAAAATGGACTATTGAAACACACCCAGAGTTTGTCCTCAGAGGCTAAAAGCCTGCAGACCAGATTTAGTGTGAACTGGTTTAACTCTAATCTGGACCTGAGTAGTAATATGTACATGATCTCTCTACAGAGCAAAGACGCCTCCAACACCTGTCACCTAACCAGCCTCCTGCTGCTCAAGGTCAGCTTGAAACACACACACACACACACACACACACACACACACACACACACACACACACACACACACACACGCACAGAAGGCAATAATGAAAAAAGAACAAATAATATGGAGAAAGAATATCCACCCATCAGTCGCAGAGGGACTGGAACCTATCCTAACTACCATAGTGCGAGAGGCGGGTTACAGCGTGGACAGTTTGCCAGTCTGTGGCACGGCTAACATAGGGAGACATCCATTCACACTTATGCACCTGCACACATATGGGCAATTTAGATTCACCAGTTTAGTTAACACTGCTTGAGAGAGAACCCACCCCGACACGGGCAGAACATGCAAACTCCACACAGAAAACCCGCGACTAGATGATAGATTCGAACCTACAACCTTCATGCTGTGAAGCAACAATGCTACCTATTGAAAAAAAATGTTTGGAAGTGATTAATATTGTATTATTCTTTCATTTTATCATTGTTACTTTTTTAGAAATCATTACAAAATGAGTAATTTAAATATCGAAGAATCAGCTCCACTGTTTTGCTCCCAGTATTCTTGTACAAATCTAATGTTTACCTTTTCTCCAAGGTCAGCATCTACGAGCATTTTGGAGCTGTAGGATCAAAGATGTCGTCTCTGCAGCAGCTGTGTAGCCTGCTGCCCTTTAACCCCTGGCACTGGTTCAGCCTGGGACAGATGTGTTTGCAGCTGCTGGACAGAAACAGAACCACAGGTAGTATTTACTTGACTTCCTGCTTCAAGTGTCAAAATTTTTGATGTATTACTATGTTAAATGCACTCTTTTTTACAGCAGGTTATCAAAGATGTAACATTTTTCCTTTGCTGTATTTATGTTTTTGAAGAATCCTTCTCCTCTGAGAGCTGCAAATCAACAGATGAGCAGGAGGACAGAGAGGGGCATCAGGAGGAGACCGCAGAGCTCAACGAGGACAGAGTCTGGCTCAAAGCTTGCACTTGTTTCATCAGGACAAGGTACAGCATGTGACTCTGACCCCTGTATTTACATTCTGTATGTTCATATAAACCAAAACACATGCCAGCTTCACAGAAGTGCCAGCTAAAAATATTCAGACAAATTATAATAGTCAAAGTTTCCTTGAAAGACGAGCTGGCCTGATGTTTGGTGAATGACTGGAGTTTGTGAGATTAAAAAAGGTAAAAAAACCCATTTGAACATAAAGAAGTAATGTGCCCTAACCTCACTTGTTTTAAAAGCCATCACACTGAAAGAAATCGTCAGCCTCGATCAGGGGTCTCAAACAAACCACTGCTGGCACTGTCATCTCATTGGAGGACCACTTTAGTAGTACAAAAAACAAACAAACACCCACAAATATTTCTGAAAATGTAGTGTTTTGTTTGTTTTTTATTTCAAATATTGTATAACAAGACAAAGCTGCAAATGTGAATGCAATTTTTAAAAAAATTTTTTTTAAGCTAACTGAAGCCTTTCATTGAACTACCACATAAACAAATTGGTACTCTCTTTCATGCCAGACACGTGGCAGCACTTCTGCTATATTTGTGTTCATATTTAACAAAATAGAAATGCATAAGTGTAAGTGACATAAGTGTACACATTAGTTTTTGACTGCTACTGAAAATTGTTTTCTTTACAAATAACTCTCACTGAACTAACACGTGTTTGTCTTCTCTGCTCATATTGCCTTCATATTAAATGATTTTTTTTGCTTTTTAAAGAACGTATTTTAACATTGCACTCAACAACAGACAAATCCTTCAAGGACTTCAAGGGCCAAATTTCATTATATTTCTTTACGTCAAAATACGGGCTGCAAGTAGGGGTGACGTGGGCTGCAAGTGGCCCCGGGCCGTGAGTTTGAGACCCCTGGCCTAGTGTGAATATAATAAGATATACTCTTCTTATCCTAACAGTGGGCAAGTTGCTGGATTACAGTAGCCAAAACAATTATGACTTAACTCTTACTAATTAAAATATATACAATATGACAACACAAAATAGGTCAAACAAATCTGACACTTGCAGTAAATAATGACATTAGTGAAATAGAAAATGGAAAAAAATAAAAATTAAAGAATTCAATTAATGAAAACCAAAATTTAAGACGGTAACAAATAAATGCAGTGATTGTGGTGTGAAGTGGAGCTGAAACAGGTGACTGAATTAGAGAAACTGCTCCGCTACATGTCCAATAAGTGGTGCAGAGTGTTGTATGGATCCTTTAATTATCCACAGCCACAGTTTTTTGGATGATGTCTGTGCCAGCTGTCAAGTTTAGTAATAAAAAAGACCAAGTATAGACCAATAATACAATAATACAGGGTATAATATTAGATATAATAGTACTCTACAAAGTTTTAAGCTAAAGGGTAAATCACATGGTCTTGCTGCCTCCTACAGACTCCTGTTGAGAATCCTACGACAGCAGCAGTCCTCCTTTGTGCTTCAGCGTAGTGAAAGAGTCCTACAGATGACAGAAGAGGCGTTACAGCGGCTAAACCCCAAACAAGAAACCCTGCAGGCTCTCACTGAGGTGAGAAACCTTCTTGCACACATACTCTGAAACCAGTTTTTATAGTCCTACAAATGGGTCAGCGTACACGATTCTGGTTGGAGGGGTTTTCACACACCAGACTTACTCCTGTGCAGTTCGTCAAGATCCTGATTGGGTGTCAGTGGAAGTGGATAACATAAGCTTCTGCTGAATGTTGACTGGTTGACAAGCGGGCTTGATTAAAGAAAGTGGTGACAGTGGATTTACAGGAATATGGAGAAGTTCAAAGACAAAAAAAAAATATGGCATGAAAAGCAAAGACAGTGCCTGGAGTAGACAGTTCATTGTTTTTAAGACTTTACTTCAGTTTCACTTCAGGTCTTTGTATATTATATCATTGCTCCTCTACACGGTTGGCTTGGGGGACCAACAACAGCATGAGCATCAGTGGCCCACAGACCATTTATACCACATACTTAGACTGCATCCATCTGGCAACTTGGCTCTCTGCAGGTAGACGGGACATGCCGTCTAGCTGGACTACAAGACCTGCTTGAGGAGGCTTAAATTCCAGGCAGTTTGGGTTAAATTGGCTCATTTTTACACACCAACATTATCTCTCTTTGGTCTTCCAGGTGATGTCAGAGGACCTGATCCCAGAGAAGATGAGGGAGGACTACCAGGATGGGGAGAGCCTGACCAGTGTCTCTTTGCACAGCTTCAGACAGCGCTGGTGGAATAAGATCTTACTGACAGGCGTGTTAGAGACTGACGGGCAGCAGCATGAAACACAATATCCTCATGCTGCAGTGTTGACTGTTTACAAAGGTGCACACAGACAGGAAGGAAGTGAAGAACCAGCTGAAGATGGTTCAGACAAGCAGCACAGTGAATGTGGTCGTCATTAAGCCTACAGACTGAACTTTATTTAAATAAAGCTGAATATGGCAGAAGATGAATCACAAGTCCCTGAAAATTATAGTTTTTCTTGATGTCATTGTTTTTTCTCCATGGATAGATGATCCAGCAACAACACTTTTGTCCTGCAGTACTACCGACTGTCCATCATTGGCCAAGTTGGTCACATTACTGAAAACTATGTTGGAGGAAAAACCCAATAAATTTGGATAAAAAAATGTGCACATGTGAGAAGCACTTTGTCTTTTTTTTTTTCCTGTCCCCTTCAGTACTACAGCAATCAGAAGGCCTGAGATTTTCCCAGAGAGGTGGAGTCTAAGGCCTGACCTGACGCATAGACATAGAGAAACAGGCACACACAGACACAAATATGCATTCCCACCCTCCACATGTATACAAATACTCAGCAGTGTGAGAAGCACCTTGCTATAAATAATTCTGCATGAAACATGAAGTCCAGACTAAATGCAGATGCAGAGCAGAAAGTAGGACACAATGATGGACTTGTGAGGGTAATTTTTTCCAGCAGCTTCTAAACGAATGATTGATTGTTACAGGATGTTCGCTTTGATCAGTGTGTCAGAATATATCTGTTGATGGTCAAATGCTAGTTAAAAACATTAATAATCTCTTTTTTTTCATGCAACAGTCTGCTGTTGTTGACTAAATGTCCACCTGTTGAAATATCACTGAATATCTTTGTATTCACACAGCCTCCACCGATTAAAGTATTTGCATGTGCTGCTACTTGGATGCACACACAATGTTGGTTGAACATGGTGATCATAACAATCATGGTATGTTCACAATGCAAATCAGATGTAAAAGTCTGGGAATGCTTTGCCTACTGAACATAACAGCCTCACTCTGAATGTAAACAGGAGAAATGTATATTTTCATGTTGGCAGCTATGAGGGAAGTGACAGAAGTACAAATCCAGCTGTGACTCAGAGAGGGGATCATATCAACATCAGTGTGACTACAGAAAACTCCAGAGTGAGGGTAGAAGTCTTTTCTTTCTCTTATTAGAGGACACATTTGTGCAAAGAGTCTAAAGTAAAGATGCTGTGGAGTCTGTTGTTCATCACTTTGATTGGTAAGTGGATCATTTGATGTTCCTGCCTGGCACAGTGATGTTTCAATGATCGTTATAAAGAATGAAAAAGATCAAATATAACAGTTCAGTTTTACTGTGAGTTGATCCAAACTGCTCGATAAAGCAAAAGTCATTTCATTTAGTTTAAAGAGGATTTGACTTTAGTAAAGCTGGTTTCATTTCTGCCTGAGTATTGAAGGATGGTTTACATTCTGTGCTTTCTGCTGTATTACCAAACAACAATATCAGAGCTGGCAGTAATTCACTCATTCTTACATCGTTCTCTGAAACTTCACAGGAAGATCAACTCAACAGGATCCAGGTAAGAGTGCATTTCTAATCAGTTTCTTCAGGTTATAACAAAAGTACGATGGTACTTCTGTTGTGAATATACTTATTTGTAAAGTAACGTATTTAATTTTATGCCTCCTTAATTGTTTTTATATTTTATTTTTCAATTTATTTATTTGTGCCTCACAGTAGACATCATATCTGTGGGACTGAAGCAATTTTATCTCTATATTAATATCTGTATAAATGTATGATATAAATGTAAATTTATATTGAATTATATTCTATGATACGTGATCACTGTGATTTAGAAATAAATGCTTTGATAAACCTGCAGTCTTTGGTGTGTGGGTGGGAGTGGATTATGTTAAACAGGGTCATCCTTCAGGATGTTTTGAGAGTCAAATTATTCATTTCATTAATTTTGATGAATTTTCTTTCACCAACTGCATAACTATTCAACATTTATAATGTAGGGAGGCTGCATGGAAATAATCTGTGTGTGTGTGCGCGCTAAATATGTTTGCCAGAAGAGATTTAGTCAGATCATGAAGTCATAATTCAGATTCATTAGGAGTGAAAAGGAGATTTTGATAAAGAAACAGCAAAAGCCTCAACCTGAAGTATTATTACCACTGACCTTGATTTTTTTTTAAACTTTACTTTCAGTTACATCATCAGGATGTAGTCCAGGCTGGGAAACTATCAAACTGGATGACAAAGTGGCATTTCAGTCTTCAGACGCCACAAATTATTATGGTGTCAAATACACTGCTGACAGAGCTTTGGATGGAAACTATTTGACATGTTCTGAAAATTTAAATGATCACATCAGCTGGTGGACAGTTGACTTATTGGGTCTATATGAAATTTCCTGCATCACTATTTACAACATAAATCAATCAAATATTGATCTAAGTGGTGCTCGGATCCTCATCGGGAACTCATCTGAGAGAAATGCTGCTGACACCACTGAGTAATACCTTCATCTTACTTTGAATCATTCTGTTCTCAGTCAGGCTCCAGCATGTCCAATATTTTTAGATAATTATAATGAATATTTAAATGTCTTTAATCCAGTAATACAGTAACACAGATAAACCTGTATCAGTTCTATCAAATAAAACAGGTCTAATATGATGTGATGTGGTTTGGAGTAATAATCAAGTATATGTGTAGAATATAAAATCTTTATTTATTCTCATTTTCCTTTGTTGTTTATTTGTAGGTGTTTTCCTTCTTTCTAAAATGTTCTCAGACAGCAGCTCACATTTATTATCCAGCTGTTCGACTGTCTCCACTGTTTACAGCATGATTTAATCAAACAGAGCCAGAAACACAACTCTTTCTGTACATCTGTCCAAACTTTTGTCTTTTTTTTACAGGTGTGCAACAATCAACACAAAGACTAGTAGAGAAAATAATACATTTAACTGTGAAAATGAACCAAAGTGGGGGCGTTATGTAACTGTGTACAAAGACACACCAGGGTTTGTAATTCTGTGTGAGGTGACGATGAAAGGCAGAAAAAAAGGTACAATAAAACATTCTTACCCACTAAGTTAACTGGTCAGTCAGTAGAGTCAATATAAATGTGTAAATGTTGACAGTAAGAATTATGTGCTTGAATTAACACAGCATGTTAGACACTCAGAAACACTGTTTGGTTTGATGCTTCTAAGTTTCATGTTTTTGATGTTTTTCCTTTTAGAGCCATTTAAACTGATTAAAGAGAACAAGACATGGGAAGACGCCCTGTACCACTGCAGAGAGGAACACATGGATCTGGTTTCCATCCTTGATGAAGAGACCCAGGGCTGGGTTGGGTTGGAGGCTCAGAAGGCTGACACTCCCTTTGTCTGGCTGGGCCTTCAATACATCTGTGGCTTCGGCTTCTGGATCTGGGTCAACGATCAGTGTGTATTTTTTGATCAGTGGGCTCCAGATGAGACAAGAACAGCAGACTGTAGCACGAGGGCTGCCATGAATAAAGGTGGGAACCATCTGTGGTACAAGAAGTCTGTTTATGATAAATATAATTTCATCTGTGCAGTGTAAGAAGATCCATGGATTTGTTTTGTTTATTCAGTTAGACAGGTGTCAGTAGTGGCTTGTTGGGTTGTAGAAAATTTTCCTCTGATAAATCAACGGTGATGGGTTCAGGCTCAGTGTAGCAGGAAGATAAACAGTGGTGAAATTAAGGAGAACTTTTCTATTAATATTCAGAAATATGTTATTATTATATATTACTTTTGATTGTATTTCATGATACATTGATATGATGATTATATGACACTTAAATAATTAAACATTCAGTATTTTCTATAATTTAGAATTAATAACTTATATATATATATTATTTCCTTTAATTGTAAATGGATTGTTGACCTTTGAATTGGTTTACTCGTGTCTGTCATGTTTAAAACTGCTGAAAAAATAAAACATAAACTGGAAAACAAATGTTTGTCAATTCAGCTTATTTTTGTTGGGATGTTTGTCAAGTTTACAAATGTTCAGCGACTGCGTTTGTGTTTCAGATTGTCTCCTTTAAATTCACTGAATAGCTTCATCCATCAAAACAGCTTCATCCATCAGGCTGTCAGGAAGCTTAACTCCCTCCCGATTCTGCCCCCTCTCCCCTCTCTCCTCCACGGTCTCACTGAACTCTGTCACACACACACACACACACACACACACACACTCTCTGACTCACTCACTGGCCTGCACCAGTTATTAGTCACTTTGTGGAGCATTGGACTGCCATTACCTCATAAAGACTTTGTTGTTACACTATCTCCTACCGTACATTACCAAATCTCCATTTGCACTATTTGCCTATTTGCACTACCTTGCCTGGTTTACACTCAATGTCATTTACCCTTACCTGAATATTGTATATTGTATAGCTTTTTTTTGTTATATGTAAAATTGTACTGTATTTATTTAAATTTTTACTTTTTAATTATTTTACTTGCATTTTTAACCACTCTCTTATATTTAAATGTTCATTTGGGTTTGAGAGTAACGAAATTTCTATTCTCTGTATGTCCTGTACATGTGGCAGAATTGACAAATAAAGTTGACTTTGACTTGACTTTGAATAACTCCATATATCATTTTTACACTGTAAATTGCATGTTTCAGTTAAAATGGTCATTTGCAAAAAAGTGTCTTTTTAATGTTTTCAAATGGAGACAGTTCAGTAACGACCACCAGCCGATGCCCCTTTTATTCAATCCATGAATTTCAACCAGTGATAATTATTCTGAATGAGTCGGTATGAGCTGTGAAATTAAGGCATTTAAAGGGTTTTAATAATATAGCCTTCATTAAAGCCACAAAACTAACTGAGATCAGGTTCCACACCCACGACTGTGTTTTGAACTAATGTAACATTGATTTCATCAAAAAAAGGCCAGAAGTTTCTGATATCTTTTAAAAGACAAACTGTGTTTTTGTGCAGGATTTTCCAACAGGTAACCTGTGCAATAGTGAGCAACTGAGTGCAAAATCTTTACTTTCTTGAAAATTGTTTTTTGCAGTGTATGTAACTGAACTGATTTCTTTTGACACACATCTTTTTTCTGACAGTCTGTCACCTAATCAGCCTCCTGCTGCTCAAGTCAGCTTCAGTCTGAAACTGCTTTTCATTAATCATATTTTTTAAGATCTCATTTTCCTTTGAGAGCTGTGACTCAGAGGACACGCAGGAGGACAGAGAGACTGAGGGACATCAGGAGGTGACAACGGAGCTCAGCGAGGACAGAGTCTGGGTCAGTGTTTGCATTTTTCTTCATTAGGACAAGGTACAGCATGTGACTGTAACCTCTGTTTTTCCATTCAGTATGTCACATGCAAACAGTAAATCAAAATATGAACCACGGGGACACAGTGTTTCTTTTTCACTCTGTTTCATAAACCACTACTGCATTAGAAGTAATTATTAACCCCTCAAGCACGCACACCTAACCCTAAATGCGATCTCCTCCCTTTTGCCCCCGTATCTGGGGGTGTTGGTGCTTAAGAGGTTAAACTCTCCCTCTCCTGTAGTTTGATTTACATTATTTCATATACTTTTCCCACTTACCGTTATCAGACCTGTTCTTTTTTCCTAGGTTTGACTATTATCTTCCCCCTCAGTGTATCCTCACCTTGCATCAAGTCTCCATTGGTAATGTTCCCCTGTTTAGTCCTTCTTTTCTCTCCAATGTTTAGTTAAGTCTTGTTCTGCGTTCAGTTGTGTCTTCCTGTGTTTTTGCAGTAAATGTTGTTTTCTGTTCCTGGTGTGTGTACTTCCCCTGCCTCATCATGTTTATACTTTTTAGCTGTTCCCACCTGTTTCCTCTTCCCTCTTAACCTCAGTTGTATTCCAAATTTACGTTCAATCTCATTTTCCCAACCTGTTTTCCTTGACTTTTGAGGTTAAGGGTGGGTAGGAAAACTGATAAGAACTTTGGAAAAGAGAAGAGCCATGTGCTGAGAAATGGCACAACCTTGCACTGGTCTCCTTAACAGTGCCACATGTCCACTGTGTTGAAACTAAAATGTGCATTTTGCTTACCACAATGTTTTTTAACCCAGTTGTTCTATGCAGGTCATACAAATTAGAACTGGAAGAGAATATTTAAACGAGTGACTCAAATGTAAATTAAGAAGTCTTTTTTTATTTTACTTTACAAACTGCATAAAAACCCAAAACCAGATCTTAACGGCAGACTGTACTTAATTAAACACCCCAGTACAAAGTCTGAAATGTAGCTTCCTGTGCTTTTGCACGAAAGCCATAATGCTGATTTACTTTGAAAATCCCAGCAGCTTCTCTGTTCTCTGCTCCAGTTGCACAATGACCAAATGTATTTAATGTTCAAAGAGCAAAGTAAGAACTACACTTCAAGACTGTACATGACTGTGGCAGGGGAGTGGTCCCTGGCTCAGCGGCAGGGGAGGAATGGTGCTTGTTTGTTGACAGTGTTTTCTTTCCGTTTGTCTATATAGTGACAGCAGAATCAAGCGGGAGGGAGAGCTGGACTGGAACGGACTGTTTCCCGTGAGCACAGAGCATCAATAAATACAAATACTTGTGAGCACAATCACCGCGTGTGTCGCATACTTTACAATGACAAAATTCATGTTATTGGTGATGAATTCGACTCCCTGCTGATTGTTTCAGTGAACATGGAGGGAGTTCTTAGTGAGACATTGCTCCACCATATCATTATATGAGTTATTAATGTGACATGGGTTCAGTTGTGTAGGTAGTTTGTTTCAGCTAGCTATGTAGCGATTATTTTTGCTTTAGCAATGAACAATTTCTTGTTCTTTACCTCCCACTCAGCGTCATTATTTACCCATCTAGTTTTAAAATACATGTAGCTTTCTGTACTTAGAAAGCTTTCATCCTGGCTGCAGTGAGAGGTGAGGGAATCTGTACAAGATACACATAGATGTCATTGAACTGGAGCTCTAGGACAGACGTCACTTTCAGGTATTTAAATAAAGCTGAAAATATAGTTCTTCTTGATGTCGTTGTTTTTCCACCATGGATAGATGATCCAGCAACAACACTTTTGTCCTGCAGTGTGATTGTCTACTATTGGCCGAGTTGGTCACATTACTGAAAACTATGTTTGGGAACAAAGACAGTAAATTTGGATCAATTTGGCTATAAATAATTCTGCATGAAACATGAAGTCCAGACTAAATGCAGATGCAGAGCAGAAAGTAGGACACAATGATGGACTTGTGAGGGTAATTTTTTCCAGCAGCTTCTAAACGAATGACTGATTGTTACAGGATGTTCGCTTTGATCAGTGTGTCAGAATATATCTGTTGATGGTCAAATGCTAGTTAAAAACATTAATAATCTCTTTTTTTCATGCAACAGTCTGCTGTTGTTGACTAAATGTCCACCTGTTGAAATATCACTGAGTATCTTTGTATTCACACAGCCTCCACCGATTAAATAAATTTCCTTGTATGCTAAAGTATTTGTACGTGCTTCTACTTGGATGCACACACAATGTAGGGTGAAAAGGCTGAATGTAACAATCATGGTATGTTCACAATGCAAATCAGATGTAAAAGTCTGGGAATGCTTTGCCTACTGAACATAACAGCCTCACTCTGAGTGTAAACAGGAGAAATGTATATTTTCAATGTTTCAATGATCCTTATAAAGAATGAAAAAGATCAAATATAACAGTTCAGTTTTACTGTGAGTTGATCCAAACTGCTCGATAAAGCAAAAGTCGTTTCATTTAGTTTAAAGAGGATTTGACTTTAGTAAAGCTGGTTTCATTTCTGCCTGAGTATTGAAGGATGGTTTACATTCTGTGCTTTCTGCTGTATTACCAAACAACAATATCAGAGCTGGCAGTAATTCACTCATTCTTACATCGTTCTCTGAAACTTCACAGGAAGATCAACTCTACAGGATCCAGGTAAGAGTGCATTTCTAATCAGTTTCTTCAGGTTATAACAAAAGTACGATGGTACTTCTGTTGTGAATATACTTATTTGTAAAGTAACGTATTTAATTTTATGCCTCCTTAATTGTTTTTATATTTTATTTTTCCCTTTATTTATTTGTGCATCACAGTAGATGTCATATCTGTGGGACTGAAGCAATTTTATCTGTAGATCTATATCTGTATAGAAGTATGATATAAATGTAAATTTATATTGAATTATATTTGATGATACGTGATCACTGTGATTTAGAAATAAATGCTTTGATAAACCTGCAGTCTTTGGTGTGTGGGTGGGAGTGGATTATATTAAACAGGGTCATCCTTCAGGATGTTTTGAGAGTCAAATTATTAATTTCATTAATTGTGATGAATTTTTTATTCATCAACTGCATTTATTCAATATTTATAATGTAGGGAGGCTGCTTGGAAATAATCTCTGTGTGTGTGTGTGTGTGTGTGTGTGTTTGTGTGTGTGTGTGCAAAACATGTTTGCCACCAACATTCAGTCAGATCATGAAGTCATAATTCAGATTCATTATTTAGGAGTGAAAAAGAGATTTTTCCTAAAAAAAACACTAGAAGACCCGGTCTAAAGTATTATTACCACTGACCTTGTTTCTTTTTTGTTTTTGTTTTTTAAACTTTACTTTCAGTTACATCATCAGGATGTAGTCCCGGCTGGGAAACTATCAAACTGGATGACAAAGTTGCATTTCAGTCTTCAGTCTACACAGATGTGAATGGGTACAACTACACTGCTGACAGAGATTTGGACGGAGATAATACGACATGTTCTGACACTTTAAATGATCCCATCAGCTGGTGGACAGTTGACTTATTGGGTCTATATGAAATTTCCTGCATCACTATTTACAACATAAATCAATCAAATGTTGATCTAAGTGGTGCTCGGATCCTCATCGGGAACTCATCTGAGAGAAATGCTGCTGACACCACTGAGTAATACCTTCATCTTACTTTGAATCTTTCTGTTCTCAGTCAGGCTCCAGCATGTCCAATATTTTTAGATAATTATAATGAACATTTAAATGTCTTTAAACCCAGTAATACAGTAACACAGATAACCCTGTATCAGTTCTATCAAATGAAATAGGAGGTCTAATATAATGTGATGTGGTTTTGGATAATAATCAAGTATGTGTAGAATATCAAATTTTTATTGTCATTTTCCTTTGTTGTTTATTTGTAGGTGTTTTCCTTCTTTCTAAAATGTTCTCAGACAGCAGCTCACATTTATTATCCAGCTGTTCGACTGTCTCCACTGTTTACAGCATGATTTAATCAAACAGAGACAGAAACACAATCTTTCTGTACACCTGTCCAACCTTTTGTCTTTTTTTTACAGGTGTGCAACAATCAACACAACTACTAGAGGAGAAAATAAAACATTTAACTGTGAAAATGAACCAAAGTGGGGGCGTTATGTAACTGTGTACAAAGACACACCAGGGTTTGTAATTCTGTGTGAGGAGACGATGAAAGGCAGAAACAAAGGTACAATAAAACATTCTTACCCACTAAGTTAACTGGTCAGTCAGTAGAGTCAATATAAATGTGTAAATGTTGACAGTAAGAATTATGTGCTTGAATTAACACAGCATGTTAGACACTCAGAAACACTGTTTGGTTTGATGCTTCTAAGTTTCATGTTTTTGATGTTTTTCCTTTTAGAGCCATTTAAACTGATTAAAGAGAACAAGACATGGGAAGACGCCCTGTACCACTGCAGAGAGGAACACATGGATCTGGTTTCCATCCTTGATAAAGAGACCCAGGGCTGGGTTGGGTTGGAGGCTCAGAAGGCTGACACTCCCTTTGTCTGGCTGGGTCTTCACTACATCTGTGGGTTCGACTTCTGGATCTGGGTCAACGATCAGTGTGTATTTTTTGATCAGTGGGCTCCAGATGAGACAAGAACAGCAGACTGTAGCACGAGGGCTGCCATGAATACAAATGGGAACCATCTGTGGTACAAGAAGTCTGTTTATGATAAATATAATTTCATCTGTGCAGTGTAAGAAGATCCATGGATTGGTTTTGTTTATTCAGTTAGACAGGTGTCAGTAGTGGCTTGTTGGGTTTTAGGAAACTTTCCTCTAAATCAAAGGTGATGGGTTCAGGCTCAGTGTAGCAGGAAGATAAACAGTGGTGAAATTAAGCAGAACTTTCATATTAACACTCAGAAACATGTTATTGTTTATTTTTTAACAATCTGTCCTCACTGCCTCCTCTTTGTGTCTGAAGTTACATTCAGTACAAACTCCTGCTGTATTTATTTTGATATGATGGTTATGTGAAACAAAAATAATTAGAGTCTAGGTATTTGTCACAAATCTTAAGATTATAAAATATATATTATATTCAACTTGTATATTTTTTTCTTTCATTAAAACATGATGTTCTCGTGTCTGTCATGTGTGAACCTGCTGCAAAAATAAAACTGCAAATGGAGCACAAATGTTTGTCAATTCATTTTTT
The DNA here is from genome assembly GCF_013358895.1 of Oreochromis aureus. Lineage (NCBI taxonomy): Eukaryota > Metazoa > Chordata > Actinopteri > Cichliformes > Cichlidae > Oreochromis > Oreochromis aureus. The sequence goes on from NC_052952.1 coordinate 11,799,997, forward strand.
TCACCTCAACCACATCAATACGCAACCTGGTGGATGGGTGATTTGGAGACCCAACTTTGTGAACACGGTAACTTTAGAATGAGGTGATGTTGGATTTTCAAATCAATGCCACAGCTGCATCTCCTAGGAGGAGGCTGGAGGGGAAGCACAGGCAGCCACCAGTGTGGTGTGATGTTCCTATCAAGGTCCTTTAAACACATTGTATAATTCTGTATGTTGTGCACAGCAAGACAACACATAATAATAATCATAACAATAATCACAATCATAATAATGGCTCTGTAAAAGGCTTCAGATAGTTGCAATGTCTTCACAGTTTTTACATGGAGAGAAATTTCTTTTTAAAAAGGCTTACAGATGTAAGTTTAAAGTATGTACAGATGTAAATTGTATAATAAAAATAATTATAAATATTGTCTTGATGCAATCTCAATCATCCAGGTTAGTAAATCTCCAAAAGTTGATTCTGTTCATCTGGATGTAGCGTTTTCAGTGGGAGAAACGTTTCATCACTCATCCAAGTGACTTCTTCAGTCTCAGCTGCAGGTTTCCCCAATTTTATAAACAGTACATTTGCATAATGACTGAAACCAGCCCACTGAAGCAACAATAGGCTGGGAGGTCAGTTCCTTAATCATGATTATGCAAATTCTCATGACCATTTATCAAAACCCACTGATCAATGGCCGTGAGTACCATTCACAGAGAGTTGGGGGAATGGCTGCAATCACAGCATTGTAAGCTGGTGACAGATGTACCCTTAGGCCCCCTCCTCTATTCAGAGATGGTCTTTCCCTTTTCACGTAAATGGCCTCCTTGACTCCTCGCTCAAACCAGCGTTCCTCCTTGTCCAGAATGTGTTCATCCTCATCATTGAAAGAGTGTCCACTGGCCTGTAGGTGTAAATAGACTGCAGAGTCCTGGCCTGACGAGGTAGCTCTTTTGTGTTCTGCCATCCACTTCGCCAGAGGTTGTTTGGTTTCCCTGGTGTATAAGTCCTGGCAATCCTCCTGGCACTTAACCGCATACACTATATTACTCTGTGTCAGGGGACCCGATCCTTGGAGTGGACCAATTTTTGGCGCAGCGTGTTTTGGGGATTAAAAGCCACAGAGACGCTGTGTTTAGAGATTTGATTTTCACCCAGGTGTCATCCACATAACTGAACCAATGACTTGGTGGTGTTCCAGGGTAGAATAGAAAAGCCCTCTTTTCCACTTCTTCCATATACAAATTGGCCACGATGGGTGAAACTGGGGAGCCCATGGCACACCTATGTTTCTGCCTGTAGAACTGACCCTTGGATGTGAAATAGGTGGAATGAAGACAGTTCCAAAAGCAAACACACTTGGTCGATGCTGAGAGTGGTCCTGTTGCTGAGGTTGGTGTCATCCTGTAATCTCTTACATACTATCTCCAATGCTTCCGTGACTGGGATGCAAGTGAAGAGAGATGTAACGTCGTACGAGACCATGGTTTCATCTGCCTCCATAATGACATCTCTCACCTTCTCAACAAAATCCAAAGTGTTCTGGATGTGATATTCAGAGCCGCCTACCAATGGGTTGAGGATCGAAGCCAGAAACTTGGAGATGTTATCATACAGACAATTGGTCTTAAAGGTGCATCCTATTTATGTATCTTCGGTACACCATACAGACTTTGTGTACATTCCCCTGGGTACAGCCTGTGGTATGAGATGCGGTCAATAGCCTTGTCTTGTTCTAACCGCTTCAGAAAGTCTATCACCCTCTTCCTCTAACCACTTCCTGGGTCTCATTTCAGGGGCTCATAAGTATTTTTGTCACTGAGCGGTGACAACAGTAATGGGGGGCATCTAAAAGCTGATGTGTACCGGAAACCTACGCATACGGATCAGTATTTAAGGTCTGACTCTCATCATCCACTGGAGCATAAACTGGGTGTCATCAGGGCGCTACAACATAGAGCCAACACCATCCCCAAAGACACAGCGGCCAGGGAAGCAGAAGAACATCACATCAAGAAGGCCTTGAGTAAATGTGATTATTCCAGCTGGACATTTGTCAAAGCTGGGAAGGTGCCTAAAGAAAGCTCCAGCCAATCCAGGAGAGAAGGACAACTGCTGCCTAAGTGAAAACCTGTAGTGATCCTGTATGTGTCAGGAGTATCGAAACATTTGAGACACAGGTTTTCTAACCACCGTCTCTCTGTGCCTTTAAAAAAAGACTGTTGTTTGCTCAAACCTGCCTTTAACTCGCAGGCCTTTTCCGCTCGCAGTGTGCTGCCCTTTGGGTAGTTAGCATGGTAGCTTGTGTGACACATTCAGAAACGTCTCTCCACGTTGTGCCGCTTTGCCGTTGCCACAGTCGCCCAGCAAATGAGACACATGCATGAATCGTTCACAGTGGTAAAAAAGAACTCTTCCTCCCATTCATTGTGAAAATGATATGTTTTCTTTCTTTTTTCAGACATGTTTCCATGGAGACCAGCTAGTGCTGATCTAATATGAAACATTTTTTTAAGTTTAAAAGAAAAAAGAAGATCTCTTTCAAATTGACACCAATGCAAGTGTTATTTAAAAAGAATAGCAACAATAAATAGAAATAAAAGCAGCTTACTGGTAAGTGTCTATGGTGAACTATCTTTAGAACAGGCCCGCGGGCGACCTGGTTCCCAAGGGCACCATGTTGGTGACCCCTGCTCTCGACAATGGGCCTGTCTCAATATAGGTACTTGTGCATACTTGCGTTCTCGTTTACTCGTGATACGTCATCAGTCGGAGACCAAGTACTGTTCAAATTCAAAGTACGCATCAAGCCGAGAACACAAAAAATTCCCGCATGTGTTCTTGCTCTGCTTGCTTTATCAAGCATGCATCGGTGGTGACTGTCACTAACCGATCCGTACCGGAAACCCGATCGGTACCACGCATGTGCGAAAGGTCACTACTTCCGTTTGAAGCATTTTACGAAGATGTTAATAAGTATCTCTTAAAATGGTTGCAATAATAAAACATTTCAATATAATGTAGACAAAAACGAAAAATAAAAAGAAAGTTACGGGTCAGGACTCCCCGATCCTTACTGCGCATGTGCAAAGTCGAACCGTACAAATCGGGTCTACCGCGCATGTGCAGCTGGTTTCTTCTTCTTCTGTTTCGTGTAATGGCAGTTTACTCCCCAGTGTACGAGGATACCGCCACCTGCTGACCGAGCAAATGATCCCTGTTGCAAACTGAACTTGCGTCATTACAAATCGTGTTTGTGTATGCATGTTAAATTTGATTTAGTGATAGTCGAATGTGTTTATGCTTGTGTAATGGTTTCTTGTTCAAGACATTCTTTGTTTTGTAGAGAATAGCAATGGGTTTTGACATTTTTGTTTTCACATGGTTTATATGAGACTTCCAGCTAAGTTTATCATCAATTATCACTCCAAGAAGTTTATTTTCATACACTCTTTCAATTTCAATTCCATTAACCCTGATTTTAGATACATTTTTCATTTATCTAGTGGCAAAAATAATAAATTTCGTTTTGTTTATATTTAACGATAACTTATTTATATCAAACCAGTTTTTTCATATATTTAACTCCTTTTGAACTGTAGTCAGAGGCTGTTCTAGGTTTTAACCTGAGCAATACAGAGTGGTATCATCAGCAAACAATACACATTTTAGCAGTTTGGAAACATTACATATATCATTTAGATTTGGGTATGATCCGTTTCCTCCTCTTTTATCAAGTATTCATCAGTGATGTTCCTGATAGCTGTTCACTCTCACACTCACACCAATGGCCCATTTTCAATCACCAGTTAACCTAACCCTGCTAAATGCATGTGTTTGACTTCAGGAGGAAGCCGGAGTACCCTGGAGAAAACCCACGCAAACACAGGGAGAACATGCAAACACCTCGGCCAGATGGTGGAGCTTTTCTCCAGTCTTACCATTTATTTTTACATTTTCAGCTGTGCTCCCACCCGTTTCCTCTTCCTTCTTTACCTTGGGTGTGTTCCAATGTATCTTTTTTTCCCAACCTCTTTTTTGCTTAACCTTGATGATGTTTTTATCAAGGTCAGAATCAAAGGTTGGTGGGAGAAGTAATAAGGAGCTAGAAAAAGAAAAGCCGTGCATTTATTAGAACAATATTACTCTAGCATCCTTAAAAGTGTGGTGCCGGATGTCCACCATGTTAAAACTATAATGTGCAGAATACAGACTACAAAATTTGCGTCTTAATTTACTAAACTGTGTTTTAACACAGTTGTTTTATACAGGTTATGTAAAAGAGAACAGGAAAAGAGAAAGAGAATATTTAAATGAGTCACACAGAAGCGAATTCAAAAATCTGTGGCGGACAATTTACTTTGCAAATTCCACAAAATCTAACTCCAAATAAAATCCAGTCTTCTGTCTGTAGTGGCTGTGATAGTTGCTTCTAGAAGTTATTAGTTTTAGGAGGGGAAGATGTTATCAGTGTAGTAATCAATACACACAATACACGCCAAGGCCTTTATCCTACTCATACAAACTTCCAGTCCAAAGATCTTACAGGAACGAGCCCAGAATAAACAGAACAAGGGGTCAATATCAGGAAGGATATATCCAATTTTACTATTTTAAAAGAAAAGAAAAAATAAGGTTTGGAATAAAATTAGAACATCACAATAAAAGGTCACTAACGACCCACGGTGCACCTTTAGTGGTGCAATCCACCACTAGTATGTCTGGTTGGTTAGCCATCACCAGTTTGTCCGTCTGTATCTGGAAGTCCCACATGATCTTAGTTCGGTCATTCTTGAGCACCCTTGGGGGTGTCTCCATTTTGACTTTGGCCATACTCAGCACAGATTTTCCTCTGTACTCTGCCAGCTACTTGGTTGTGATGTTCCATGTTTGCCCTGCATGCTAGCATTTTGCACCCTCCTGTTATGTGGTTCATAACAGTCATTCCTTATTTCACTGCCCTCTGCCATAGCAAAAACTAGAGATAATGCTCAGGTCAAGATGGTATCTGAATACGTAACAAGAAGAGATGAGTAAATAGTGAGAGCCAGTCAGTGTGTTAGTGTAAATCAGTGGCACGTGTAGCTGTGGGAAAGATGAAGAAATACATACTGAATACTAAATGAATACTTACTACATACTAAATGAATAATACTCACATTACTGCTGTTTCTGCAACACTACACCAGCCTCCTTTCCACTGAGGCATGGCTAGCATATTCAGTCTCCCCTGAATCACTGTGTTTCTTAGAAATGTCTTCATTTGCTCTAAGGCTCAACTTCTGCTCTAGTCATGGGTGTGGCGATGGGATCACTGGGAGAGTGACAGTCTCTGAAAAGACTTCCCCAGGGTTGTTCAGCTGGAGCAGGTCTACAGCACCACAGGAGGCTCTGAACTCTTCCTTGGTGTAGTCGAGGCAAAGCTTGGTTGTTAGTTTGCCTCCACTGAGGACAGGATAGACTTTCAAGTTGTTGCTTTAATATTTAAAATGACCAACCAGCAGATGTTCTTTCTAAAATGGAAGAACCAGTTACTGTGATTTGAAGTAATTGTGACCAGTGTTTAATTTTTTAATGCCACAACAACAGTAGAAATTTCAGATCAGAGGTCATTTTCAGAGCCTGTGCTGCCATCTTCAGGACAAAAAGTGTAAAACATTTTTGAATGTCTCCATCTCACAGACACATTGCTGACATATTTGATTTGATAACTTTCCATTTTCAATCACTGAACGTTCTTCTTTTTTTCTTTAGCAAAGTTCAGTTCTCAGTAAAAAGTCCAACATCAAACTTATGTGGTTTAGATTTATTACTGGATGGAAAACTTTCTTCCATGTAAATAATTTTGGTTAGATGAATGGAATAGAAGACAGCTGTTATGCAATGTCAAACATGAATGTCAGAGAACCTCATTCTAAAAGAAAATAACAATAAAAGTACTCAAATACTATCTACATGGGAAGAAATTTCACGAAACCGACTCATTGCATTGGCGGTATCCTTTTACAGTACCAAACTCTAATTCTGTGAGCTCTTTAGAATTAATTTTTCATGTTTTTTGTAAAGGCACGCTGCAAAGCTGGGTGTTACACATCTATGACCAGGGTGCATTTGTGTGAAAGACCCAGGGGGGCTCGGATAATTTTTCCCCACAAAAAATTACTTCAGGAACCAGTGGTGCTGTATACCTGAGCCTGTACTGTTGTCAGTAACCTTTATGAACCTTCATAAACTTTAAATAATTGAATTCAGAGATTAAAAATATAACCACATTGTTCATAATGATATTGTAATGTACTTAAAATAAGTGTAAATCAACATTTGCAACATTTCCAGTCTAATATTTTCCTCTTCAGACTCTCAGTCAAACACTTGGCCAGCTACGCCTCTTAACATCAATATTTAATATGAAATCATTTCCAAATACTCAGGGGCGGATCTTGAGAAATTTTCTTAGGGTGCCATTAGGGTGGAAAAGAAATCAAATGGGGTGGCAAAATTAAAGCCTCTTTTTCCAATGCCATATGCAGGTGGTTACATATGGTTAAAATGATTCAAATGCAGTAAGTATACACGTTTTTCATATAAATATAGTCTGTAACTTAATTATTTTCTGTAGCCCTTTAAACCCTTTAGTTACATAAAACGTGATGTTATGTACTGTATAACCCTGTATAATAAATAAATATGTAGACCAATAAGTATAAAATCCAGAAAGCTACACAACACCCATCATGATGACTTTTTACTATGCCTTCTTGAAAAGCATCATGACCTTCTCCATCACCTGCTGTTTCACTCCCTCAGCCTTCAGAACAAGAACAGACTGCAGCACACTGCATCAGTGTGCTCTAAAATCATTGGCCAACATGTCAGAACTTTGGCACAGGTTTTCAGCCAACAGGCCCTTAGACAGGCAGCCAAAATCATCAACTACCCCTCTCACATTCTTCACCCCGCATTTCAATGGCTCCCCTCTGGGCGACGCCTCCGCTGCATTTCCTGCAGGCCTGAGAGGAGGAGAGCCACCTTTGCCCCCAAAGCCACTCTGCTTTTTAACTCCAGCCGACCATTTCCCACACCCATAAACATAAACTACACTCTTCTTATACTACCGACACTTTATTCACTTTTAGTCACTTACAGTTATTTATTCACCTTTCAGTCACTTTAATTTTAAAACTGTGTAATTTTAAAACTGTATATACTGTATATTCTGTGTATTTATTATTTCACTCCTATTGCCTGTTCTTATTGTCCTTATCTTCAACGTTATGCTGCTCGGTTGTTTGTTAATTGCCCCTTGGGGATAAATAAAGTCTTCTGATTCTGATGGGGCGGTTCATTTACAAACGCATGTCTAACTTAAGTTTCACATTTTTTTTGCTAGAAAAAAATAAAATTGCTACATGCTTAAATTACACAAAATGTCAGAAATCTGCACTCTCATGAAGAAAAATTTAAACCTAATTTTTCATGATTTGTTTGATTAACCCTCTGAGGTCTAAAATATAAGCGGCGGTTTTTGACTCCTTTTGATTTTACGTTTGTATTTCACCTTCAAATTGTTTCATTTTAACTTTTTCTCTTTGCCTTGCTTGGTATCATTCTTTTCAGCTCAACGTCACGTGTCTGAATTTAGTTGTTTTTTTCATTGACATACTGTATTAATATTACTGATCTGAAATCACACAAAAAACTTAAAATCCTAGTCGTATTTTTTACTGTAAAAAAACAGACATGTTGAGTAAATTATTTTTATAACTTGAAATACAAATATAAATTGTACATTTTGAAAACTTATGCACACATTTTGTAAACATATACAACTATTTATCTAAAAATGCAGCCAATACACCTGCTGTTTTTTTAATTTTGTACAACCATTTAAAAATATTACTCTAACTAAAATGAGAGAACAATAAGGTGTCGCAATAAGATGCCCCACAAATTATATGTGCCAGTACAAGGAAAAAAAAAAACTGTTTGTCCACAAGACAGAAGAGAACACCACAGAAATAAACCTGCAGGCCTGACAACAGGAGCGGTATCTGTTGTAAAGACTCACCTTTCAGCACATCCCAGCACGTCCACTCACTTCACCAGATGCACCTTGTTTAGTTCTCTCACCTTTGATTGGGTGTGGTGCTTGCCCTTAATTGCACTCACCTGTCACACGCTATATAAGGACTGCATTCACTTTTAGCTCACTCTTTCTTCACTCCCACACGGGACGGGAGCAGTCCATGTGTCTTTCCTTATTGATTCTGAGAATAAAAGGAGAACCCTGTAAATGATTGATGACTGCTTATTCTCATTGTAATCGGCAGTGGCGGTCCTAGCCTGTTTGGCGCCCTGGGCGAACACACACACACACACACACACAGGCATAAAACATATTAAGGATTGTACATTAACATAAAACTGTTGTCGGAACCATACTGAATTTCACCAGAGAGTATGCATAGTATGCAAATGGCTACCAAACAGCCATCATAATTTGTCATACAATGAGAACAGGACAAATCAACAATTGACTAATTAATATTAAAATCTGTAACATAATGTATTGTTTGGAGTTTAGTCTGTTACTGTTACTATTTTTACCATTTCTTCTTGGAGCAACTGTAACCCACATAATTTCCTTAGGGATTAATAAAGTATTCTGATTCTGATTGTTTCAGGATACATGACCTGGCATTATCCAATGACACATCTGCTTACCTGTACCTTTTGCTCGTTTCTCCTCCTCTTCTTTTCTCTTTTTTACTAAACTGAGGACCTGATGGCTTTGAACATTTCTTGTCCATCTTGGTTTTAATTTTGCACTCCAGTATGAACACCCATCCCCCATCCCGAGAATCACAACATAACCTAACAGACCTACACCTTAGTTCACAGATTCGCTTTGTCTGGGGTTTATTTCTGGGATTTCGCACAACCCAGGACTCAAATCATGAATACATAATGGGCTTGGATTTACAACATTATGAATGAAATATGCTCTATTTGGAAGCAGCCAGCCCCCCTCCCCTTTCGACGGGTTGTGTGTGAGACTTTAAATCATCAAACTATAAAATATAAATTTTAAATTGTTATTGATCCCTTTACCCCTAGTCCTAAAGTGTATATTTATTTTCTTACTCTTCTTATATTTATTGTTTGTTTACTTGCACTGCTGTAACTGGAGCCTCATTGTCTCGTCTCTCTACAGGGAGTGCAGAATTATTAGGCAAGTTGTATTTTTGAGGAATAATTTTATTATTGAACAACAACCATGTTCTCAATGAACCCAAAAAACTCATTAATATCAAAGCTGAATGTTTTTGGAAGTAGTTTTTAGTTTTAGCTATTTTAGGGGGATATCTGTGTGTGCAGGTGACTATTACTGTGCATAATTATTAGGCAACTTAACAAAAAACAAATATATACCCATTTCTATTATTTATTTTACCAGTGAAACCAATATAACATCTCCACATTCACAAATATACATTTCTGACATTCAAAAACAAAACAAAAACAAATCAGCGACCAATATAGCCACCTTTCTTTGCAAGGACACTCAAAAGCCTGCCATCCATGGATTCTGTCAGTGTTTTGATCTGTTCACCATCAACATTATGCAGCAGCAACCACAGCCTCCCAGACACTGTTCAGAGAGGTGTACTGTTTTCCCTCCTTGTAAATCTCACATTTGATGATGGACCACAGGTTCTCAATGGGGTTCAGATCAGGTGAACAAGGAGGCCATGTCATTAGTTTTTCTTCTTTTATACCCTTTCTTGCCAGCCACGCTGTGGAGTACTTGGATGCGTGTGATGGAGCGTTGTCCTGCATGAAAATCATGTTTTCTTGAAGGATGCAGACTTCTTCCTGTACCACTGCTTGAAGAAGGTGTCTTCCAGAAACTGGCAGTAGGACTGGGAGTTGAGCTTGACTCCATCCTCAACCCGAAAAGGCCCCACAAGCTCATCTTTGATGATACCAGGCCAAACCAGTACTCCACCTCCACCTTGCTGGCGTCTGAGTCGGACTGGAGCTCTCTGCCCTTACCAATCCAGCCACAGGCCCATCCATCTGGCCCATCAAGACTCACTCTCATTTCATCAGTCCATAAAACCTTAGAAAAATCAGTCTTGAGATATTTCTTGGCCCAGTCTTGACGTTTCAGCTTGTGTGTCTTGTTCAGTGGTGGTCGTCTTTCAGCCTTTCTTACCTTGGCCATGTCTCTGAGTATTGCACACCTTGTGCTTTTGGGCACTCCAGTGATGTTGCAGCTCTGAAATATGGCCAAACTGGTGGCAAGTGGCATCTTGGCAGCTGCACGCTTGACCTTTCTCAGTTCATGGGCAGTTATTTTGCGCCTTGGTTTTTCCACACGCTTCTTGCGACCCTGTTGACTGTTTTGAATGAAACGCTTGATTGTTCGATGATCACGCTTCAGAAGCTTTGCAATTTTAAGACTGCTGCATCCTCTGCAAGATATCTCACTATTTTTGACTTTTCTGAGCCTGTCAAGTCCTTCTTTTGACCCATTTTGCCAAAGGAAAGGAAGTTGCCTAATAATTATGCACACCTGATATAGGGTGTTGATGTCATTAGACCACACCCCTTCTCATTACAGCGATACACATCACCTAATATGCTTGATTGGTAGTAGGCTTTCGAGCCTATACAGCTTGGAGTAAGACAACATGCATGAAGAGGATGATGTGGACAAAATACTCATTTGCCTAATAATTCTGCACTCCCTGTATATACTGTACTGTATGTAGCGGAGATGACAATAAAGTTTACTTTGACTTCAGCAGCAAGCAGGCGCACCGAGGGCTCTCGCGCTCACTTTTCGCGTATAGAATTTAGAAAAAACATCAGTGCAAATTATAAGTCTGTATCATAATGTCCGGTGTTTTCGTGTTTGTTGGTTTGTTTTTATTTTGTTTTATTTTGCGAGTTGGTCATTAGATGCCGCTCTAGCCAGCCAGAGAATCCCCTGCCGCCCCGCCCTCTCCTCCCTGTGCCGCAAGCAGCAGGCGCACCTCGCAAACGGAGGGCGCCCTTACTCCCACCAAATAGGCCATAGAAAACCGATCGGTGCCTATGCCATCCCCAGTATGCGCTGGCGTGACGTCGGGGCAGCATGAGTACGAGCAATTCTTTTTTTTTTTTTTTTTTTTTTGCCGATGCCCGTGATGCCGCCCCCACCACGATGCCGCCCCGGGCAACCGCCCGTGTCGCCCGTATCAAAAACCGCTACTGCTAATCGGATGAGCCCTTGATGGTGACGACTTAAAACTCTAACCTTCCTTTCTATAAAACAGTAGGCCTATCACTCCTCTGGTTTTCTACCTGGTGACAGTGCAATGTGCCTTTGTGACATTCATTAGTGCCCTCACTGACACACAAAACAAAAATCAATGACTACACCACAGACTAACTACACAAGACAACACAACAAACTCCACACTAAACGTCACAAATCTCCCACTAATAAAAACTCGCGCTCTCTCTCACTCGCTCGCTCTGTCTGCTGCCATTACCGTCACTCCCAAAACTCTCCCCTCTTCCTAAACAACCAAATCCCACGTGTTGACTTTTTTTTTTTAATTGGTCGACATGGTACATTTTTCCACCGATAGGAAAGAGGTGGCTTTTTTCCCCTTTCTTTACTGTGTTCGTGCTGTCCTTAGAAAATGCTTAAAAAACAAAAAACTTGATGACAGTATTTAGAAAAATGCATGGCTTATATACATACGTATATGTATGTATGTATATATAAAAAAACACCCAGCACGCCCCTACGGGCGGTTTATCCATCAAGCTCGGGTCCTCTACCAGAGGCCTGGGAGCTTGAGGGTCCTGCGCAGTATCTTAGCTGTTCCCAGGACTGCGCTCTTCTGGACAGAGATCTCCGATGTTGTTCCCGGGATCTGCTGGAGCCACTCGCCTAGCTTGGGAGTCACCGCACCTAGTGCTCCGATTACCACGGGACCACCGTTACCTTCACCCTCCACATCCTCTCGAGCTCTTCTCTGAGCCCTTGGTATTTCTCCAGCTTCTCGTGTTCCTTCTTCCTGATATTGCTGTCATTCGAACCGCTACATCGATCACTACAGCCGTCTTCTTCTGTTTGTCTACCACCACTATGTCCGGTTGGTTAGCCACCACCATTTTGTCCGTCTGCATCTGGAAGTCCCACAGGATCTTAGCTCGGTCATTCTCCACCACCCTTGGGGCATCTCCCATTTTGACCTCGGGACTTCCAGGTTATACTCGGCACAGATGTTCCTGTACACTATGCCGCCACTTGGTTATGGCGTTCCATGTATGCCTTGCCTGCTAGCATCTTGCACCCTGCTGTTATGTGCTGGATTGTCTCTGGGGCATCTTTACACAGCCTGCATCTGGGGTCTTGCCTGGTGTGATAGACCCCAGCCTCTATGGATCTTGTGCTCAGAGCTTGTTCTTGTGCTGCCATGATTAGTGCCTCTGTGCTGTCTTTCAGTCCAGCTTTGTCCAGCCACTGGTAGGATTTCTGTATATCAGCCACCTCCTCTATCTGCCGGTGGTACATACCGTGCAGGGGCCTGTCCTTCCATGATGGTTCCTCGCCTTCCTCCTCTTTCTTGGGTTTCTGCTGCCTGAGGTATTCACTGAGCACGCTGTCAGTTGGGGCCATCTTCGTGATGTATTCGTGGATGTTTCTTGTCTCATCCTGGACTGTGGTGCTGACACTCACCAGTCCCCGGCCCCTTCCTTCCGCTTAGCGTACAGCCTCAGGGTGCTGGACTTGGGTGAAACCCTCCATGCATGGTAAGGAGCTTTCTTGTCTTTATGTCAGTGGCTTCTATCTCCTCCTTTGGCCAGCCTATTACCCCAGCAGGGTACCTGATCACGGGCAGGGCGTGGGTGTTGATGGCCCGGATCTTGTTCTTACCGTTCAGCTGACTCCTCAGGACTTTCCTGACCCTCTGCAGGTACTTGGTGGTTTCAGCTTTCCTAGCGGTCTCTTCATGGTTCCCATTCGCTTGCGGGATCCCCAGGTACTTGTAACTGTCCTCTATGTCTGCAATGTTGCCTTCTGGTAGTTCAATCCCCTCAGTTCTGACTACCTTCCCTCTCTTTGTTACCATCCGACTACACTTCTCCAGTCCGAATGACATTCCAATGTCATTGCTGTATAGCCTGGTAGTGTGTATCAGTGAATCGATGTCTCGTTCACTCTTGGCATACAGCTTGATGTCATCCATGTACAGGAGGTGGCTGACAACCGCTCCGTTCCGTAGTCGGTATCCGTAGCCAGTCTTGTTAATGATCTCACTGAGGGGTTCAGGCCTATGCAGAACAGCAGTGGGGACAGAGCATCTCCTTGGTAGATCCCGCACTTGATGGTGACTTGTGCTATGGGCTTGGAGTTGGCCTCTAGTGTTGTGTGCCACATCCCCATTGAGTTCCTGATGAAGGCTCTTAGGGTCCTGTTGATCTTATACAATTCTAGGCATTCCAGTATCCAGCTGTGGGGCATTGAGTCATAGGCCTTCTTGTAATCAATCCAGGCTGTGCACAGGTTGGTCAGTCTGGTCTTGCAGTCTCGGCTGACTGTTCTGTCTACCAGTAGCTGGTGTTTTGCGCCTCTGGTATTCTTGCCAATCCTTTCTGTGCCCCGCTCATGTATTGACCCATGTGCCTGTTCATCTTAGCCGATATGATGCCTGACAGGAGCTTCCATGTAGTACTGAGGCAGGTTATTGGTCGGTAGTTGGATGGGACCGGTCCCTTCTTGGGGTCCTTGGGGATCAGGACCGTCCGACCTTCGGTTAGCCATTCCGGGTGTCTCTCGTTAACTAGCAGCTGGTTCATTTGTGCTGCCAGACGCTCGTGGAGTGGAGTCAGCTTCTTCAGCCAGTAGGCGTGAACCTACTGGCTATATATATATATATATATACACATATATACACATATATATATATATATATATATATATATATATATATATATATATATATATATATATATATATATATGTACAGGGTGGGCCATTTATATGGATACACCATAATAAAATGGGAATGGTTGGTGATATTAAAGTCCTGTTTGTGGCACATTAGTATATGTGAGGGGGCAAACCCCTCAAGATGGGTGGTGACCATGCTGGCCATTTAGAAGTCGGCCATCTTGGATACAACTTTTGTTTTTTCAATAGGAAGAGGGCCATGCGACACATCAAACTTATTGGTAATCTCCCAAGAAAAACAATGGTGTGCTTGGTTTCAACATAACTTTACTCTTTCATGAGTTATTTACAAGTTTCTGACCATTTATAAAATGTGTTCAATGTGCTGCCCATTGTGTTGGATTGTCAATGCAACCCTCTTCTCCCACTCTTCACACACTGATAGCAACACCGCAGGAGAAATGCCAGCACAGGCATCCAGTATCCGTAGTTTCATTATGGCGTTAATGTCATTTTAACGAGATCAACGCTGACAACACTAGTGGGAACACAACGAATATGACTGCACATTTACGCCGACATCATCCTAGTGCAAAGACAAGTGGAAGCAGACAAAAACAACAAGCACGCATGCTACAAACTTTACCCGAGTCATTTAGACAGCCGTCAGCACATGATTCTCCTTATGGGGACCTGATATGTTTAATATGCTGCTGAGAATATACCCCAGAAGAAGGGTATAGTATAGCTTTTATTTTGGAAAGAGCCATTTCTATGTAATAAACTCTCTTTTCCAAAGATGAGTGATTTCTCGATCAGATAGATTTATTTTTTTAATTATTTTGTTGTTTCAGCAACATTAAATTTAAAAACTGTACTTTTGAGTTAAAATATATATTTATAATTTTAATAAATGACAAATTAAAAAGGCATGAACATTTTTTTGTATCGAAAAAATATCGAACCGTGACACCAAAGTATCGAACCGAACCGAACCGTGAATTTTGTGTATCGTTGTCAAATAAATATAACTCTTTTCTTCCAGAAAATTAAACAAAGTGGAAACAACTCACAAACTGACCTAAACACAAAGACACAGGAGGTTAGCTTTTATAGTTGCTGGGTCAAAATATTTACACACAATAAGTGGAAACAAAAAGCAAACACTAACACTAACTAAGCACTAAATTATTATTATTATAAGCACTAAATAACGCAACTAAACCTAAAACACACCAGTTTCTGATAAGTACTTGGTTGTTCCTGGCCACAGGAAACAGCCACCTTCCCAAACCAGGTACCTCAAAGAAAGAGGTACATAATTAATATAACAAAAAACATTTTTAGAAAAAACACACAATGCTATTATGTGCACGCTTCATAATATCAGTGTCAACTAAGTAAAAACGTTAACGAATTATATTAGTGAAGCAAGTACAAACTAATAAAGTAAATGAATGGCCCTGTTACTATGTACAATAATGGATTTCTATACATTTTACATCAGATGAAAACGTTTGTTGTAAGACTCAGATAATTATTTGTTAAAAGCTAGGCATTTTAAATGAGAATAAGAAAGAAAAGTATTTCTTTGTCCCCCCCTTTCCCTGTTAATGCCCTACCTGGCCCCCTGGCAACACTTTGCTAGACCCGCCCCTGCACAGTTACCAGCTGTCAGCTACTCAGAAAAGGATCCTGGTGTTGTCTCTCAGAAACAGTTCATAACTTCCCTTCAACTCATTCATGTCACCTAAAAGGTAAACCTGTTTCTCCATCACCTGTTCAGCTCTGATGATTCAGTAAGGACATCTCCTGGTTTCATCTTCATGTTTCCCTCTCACCAGATATACAAACCGATATCATGACCAGCAGCTTTTACAGCTGTGCTCCAAACATCAGCTGATACTAGAAATTAATATTAAATAAATTCTAACAACAGCTGTTTAAGCTTAAACGTGCTGCTGTTGTTTAGCGCGACATCCGGTTTCCTGTTTCTGAGCAAAGTGGGCGATAAACAAACAATGATCAGCTGATCATTGATCAGTTTCATGATTGAAGTAGAAACAGGAGAGGGAGGGGGAGAGAATGAGAGAAGAAGAGGCAGCTGTGCAGCTTCAGCTTTGTGTCTTTTCCATTGTAGCTGAAGTCCGGGACAAACTGTGTTCCTTTTCACCTCAATACGAAACGCGCAATATTTACTCTGAATACGAGAAGATTCCGTTTTTTACAGGACGGTTGGCAACTCTAATAACTAACCTTATAAATAAAATAAGATAAAACAAGTTCAACATCAATAAAATCATAGCACCCGCCCAGCAGTATAAACTCCGTCATGCTAGCTAGTAAGCAGTACGAGTTATTGTAACTGACTGTAAAAAGTCAGCATAACGAAAATAAACTCCACCTAAACTTGGTTTATATCTGACCCAGATAGACTGCAGGTCATAACTTCTTACCTGAAGTTCAGTTCACTGCCTCGGGTCTCTGCTCCTTCTGCGTTTCCGTTATCCACCTGCCAGCGTGTTGCATCTGCTGGCCTCCACCACTTGCTAATGTTACTGAATCTGTGGAAGCTCCGCCATAGCCACCACCAAACAATTGAGTTATTTTTACACACCTCCCAGCATCTGGCCAATCCATCACCTTTCAGTGTTTATACCGTTACGGAAAAAAAAAGAAAAAAGAAAAAAAAAAGAAAAAAGAAAACCATCGGCCCATAAAAACGAAAAATCACCATCGGGCATACCAGGCATTTGTCCAGCTATGCCCTGTTTTACCCATGTGTGGCTGATGCCATCACAGTCCACTGGAATGATCTTTTTTACTTTATTGTATTTTGTTTTGTTTTATCATTTATTTTTAAACTTTTAAGTTACTGCAAATGGAACAGACATGACTGGGGATAGGAAAGGGAAAGACATAGACAAGAGAAGTTTAAGAAAAGGAGAGGGAAAGAAAAACAGAGGGGAAGAGGGACAGTGAGAGAAGACACTAAAAAACTGCTGGATCACCTGCTGGGGGAAAAAGAAAAGAAAACAAGGGAGAAGAGAACACAGTAGGGAGACCACAGCAACAAACAGTAAATAATAAATATTAAATGTTACTGAGCAGCACACAAGACCGACAATGCACAGTATGCTTTGAGGTGTACATCTGTGTGCATGAGTGCGTTTGCGGCTTCCCACACCCATAGCCCTGCCCCCCAGGGACATGAGGCAG
The DNA here is from genome assembly GCF_013358895.1 of Oreochromis aureus. Lineage (NCBI taxonomy): Eukaryota > Metazoa > Chordata > Actinopteri > Cichliformes > Cichlidae > Oreochromis > Oreochromis aureus. The sequence continues at coordinate 11,817,162 of NC_052952.1, forward strand.
GTATGGAGGAGATCCAGGCCCCAGACATCTAGAGGTTCCCCAGAGCGTGAGAGCCCAAGGGGGACCACCAGAGGGGCAGCCGCACCACCCACCTTGAAAGAGCTGAGGAGAACCCCAGACGGGAGGTCACCCAACATAGACATAGAGAAACAGGCACACACAGACACAAACATGCATTCCCTCCCTCATGCACACATATACAAATACTCTGCAGTGTGAGAAGCACTTTGCTATAAATAATTTTGCATGAGGTCCTGACTAAATGCAGATGCAGAGCAGAAAGTAGACACAATGATGGACTTGTGAAAGTTTTTTCCCCAGCAGCTTATTAATGAATGACCGATTGTTAAGAATGTCTCTCTTCTTCTTTAAATTAGACCAAATGTCACTGAATATCTCTTATTCAAACAGCCTCCACTGGTGAAGTAAATTTCCTGTTATGATAAAGTATTTGCATGTGCTGCTACTTGGATGCACGCACAATGTAGGTTGAACATAACAGCCTCACTCTGAGTGTAAACAGCAGAAAGTAGACACAATGATGGACTTTTAAAAGTTTTTTCCCCAGCACCTTATTAATGAATGACCGATTGTTAAGAATGTCTCTCTTCTTCTTTAAATTAGACCAAATGTCACTGAATATCTCTTATTCAAACAGCCTCCACTGGTGAACTAAATTTCCTGGTATACTAAGTATTAAGTATTTGCATGTGCTTCTACTTGGATGCACACACAATGTAGGGTGAAAAGGTTGAATGTAACAATCATGGGATGTTCACAATGCAAATCAGATGTAAAAGTCTGGGAATGCTTTGCCTACTGAACATAAAAGCCTCACTCTCAGTGTAAACAGGAGAAATGTATATTTTCATGTTGGCAGCTATGAGGGAAGTGACAGAAGTACAAATTCAGCTGTGACTCAGAGAGGGGATCATATCAACATCAGTGTGACTACAGAAAACTCCAGAGTGAGGGTAGAAGTCTTTTCTTTCTCTTATTAGAGGACACATTTGTGCAAAGAGTCTAAAGTAAAGATGCTGTGGAGTCTGTTGTTCATCACTTTGATTGGTAAGTGGATCATTTGATGTTCCTGCCTGGCACAGTGATGTTTCAATGATCCTTATAAAGAATGAAAAAGATCAAATATAACAGTTCAGTTTTACTGTGAGTTGATCCAAACTGCTCGATAAAGCAAAAGTCATTTCATTTAGTTTAAAGAGGATTTGACTTTAGTAAAGCTGGTTTCATTTCTGCCTGAGTATTGAAGGATGGTTTACATTCTGTGCTTTCTGCTGTATTACCAAACAACAATATCAGAGCTGGCAGTAATTCACTCATTCTTACATCGTTCTCTGAAACTTCACAGGAAGATCAACTCATCAGGATCGAGGTGAGAGTGCATTTCTAACCAGTTTCTTCAAGTTACATCAAAAAGTATGATTCTTCTGTTGTGAATATACTTATTTCTAAAGTAAAGTATTTAATTGTGTGCCTTTTAAATTATTTTGATATTTTATTTTTCCATTTATTTATTTGTGCATCACAGTAGACGTCATATCTGTGGGAATGTTCCATGTGGGGATTTTCTGTTGGACTGAAGCAATATTACAAATATCTGTTTAAATATATGCTGTAAATTTAAATTTATATTGAATTATATTCTATGATACGTGATCACTGATTTAGAAATAAATGCTTTGATAAACATGCAGTCTTTGGTGTGTGGGTGTGAGTGGATTATATTAAACAGGGTCATCCTTCAGGATGTTTTGAGAGTCAAATTATTCATTTCATTAATTCTGATGATTCAGATTCATTATTTAGGAGTGAAAAGGAGATTGTCCTAAAAAACACTAGAAGACCCGGTCTGAAGTATTATTACCACTGTTTCTGTTTTTTTTGTTTTTTGTTTTTTTAACTTTACTTTCAGTTACATCATCAGGATGTAGTCCCGGCTGGGAAACTATCAAACTGGATGACAAAGTGGCATTTCAGTCTTCAGTCTACACAGCCAGTGGTGTCAAATACACTGCTGACAGAGCTTTGGACGGAGATAATACGACATGTTCTGACACTTTAAATGGTCACATCAGCTGGTGGACAGTTGACTTACTGGGTCTATATGAAATTTCCTGCATCACTATTTACAACATAAATCAATTCAATATTGATCTAAGAGGCGCTCGGATCCTCATCGGGAACTCATCTGAGAGAAATGCTGCTGACACCACTGAGTAATACCTTCATCTTACTTTGAATCATTCTGTTCTCAGTCAGGCTCCAGCATGTCCAATATTTTTAGATAATTATAATGAACATTTCAATGTCTTTAAACCCAGTAATACAGCAACACAACTCTTTCTGTACATCTGTCCACCCTTTTGTCTTTTTTTACAGGTGTACAAGAATCAGCACAACTACTAAGGGAGAAAATAAAACATTTAACTGTAAAAATGGACCAAAGTGGGGGCGTTATGTAACTGTGTACAAAAACACATCTGGGCTTGTAATTCTGTGTGAGGTGACGATGAAAGGCAGAAACAAAGGTACAATAAAACATTCTTACCCACTAAGTTAACTGGTCAGTCAGTAGAGTCAATATAAATGTGTAAATGTTGACAGTAAGAATTATGTGCTTGAATTAACACAGCATGTTAGACACTCAGAAACACTGTTTGGTTTGATGCTTCTAAGTTTCATGTTTTTGATGTTTATCCTTTTAGAGCCATTTAAACTGATTAAAGAGAACAAGACATGGGCAGACGCCCTGTACCACTGCAGAGAGGAACACATGGATCTGGTTTCCATCCTTGATAAAGAGACCCAGGGCTGGGTTGGGTTGGAGGCTCAGAAGGCTGACACTCCCTTTGTCTGGCTGGGTCTTCTTTACAGCTGCACCCTGGACCTCTGGTTCTGGGTTGATGATCATTGTGTAGGTTTTGATCAGTGGGCTCCAGACGAGACAAGAACAGCAGACTGTAGCATGAGCGCTGCCATGAATACAAGTGGGAACCATCTGTGGTACAAGAAGTCTGTTTATGATAAATATAATTTCATCTGTGCAGAGTAAGAAGATCCATGGATTGGTTTTGTTTATTCAGTTAGACAGGTGTCAGTAGTGGCTTGTTGGGTTGTAGCAAACTTTCCTCTAATAAATCAAAGGTGATGGGTTCAGGCTCAGTGTAGCAGGAAGATAAACAGTGGTGAAATTAATCAGAACTTTCATATTAACACTGAGAAACATGTTATTGTTTATTTTTAACAATCTTCTACAGGCTACTTAACTGTCTTCACTGCCTCCTTTGTGTGTCTGAAGTTACATTCAGCACAAACTTCTGTTGCATTTATTTTGAGATGATGGTTATGTGAAACTAAAATAATTAGAGTCTAGACATTTTCACAAATCTGTAGATTATAAAATATATATATTGTATTCAACTTATATTTTTTTCTTTCATTAAAACATGATGTTCTCATGTCTGTCATGTGTGACCTCTCTGTAAAAATAAAACTGCAAATGGAGCACAAATGTTTGTCAATTCAGTTTTTCACCTCACTACATCATCACGCCACCTGGTGATTTAGAGACCCAACTTTGTGAACAAGGTAACTTAAGAATGAGGTGATGTCAGATTTTCAAATCTATGCCACAGCTGCATCTCCTAGGAGGAGGCTGGAGGGGAAGCACAGGCAGCCACCAGTGTGGTGTGATGTTTCTATCAAGGTTATTCAGTGACTGAATCTGTGCATCAGATTGTCTCTTTTAAACATACTGCATAATTCTACATATGTCTTGCTCAGCAAGACATATCATAATAATAATAATAATGATAATAATAATAATAATAATATTGGCTCTTTAATTCGGATAGTAGTTGAAATTTCTTCACAGTTTTTATATTAGAGAAAGTTATTTTTAAAAAGGCTCACAGATGTGTACATTCTGATCTACAAGTACAAAGATTCACAAACGTAAACTGTAAATTATAAGAATAAACATCATTATTATTATTATTACTATTTTGATGTTTAAACATAGAGGAAGCTGAGTAGCTGCTGCATCATGGAGACATGTACTTCTCTGGCAGTGACTGACTGAGCAGCATCCTCTAACAGCTTCATGCTGTGTAGTAAGGTTGTTCCTCTCTGCAGTGGTTTTGTGACAGTGCTGCTCTGGATACTGAAGATTCTCTGGAGAAGCAGAAAGTCTACAAGTTCAGAGGTGACCTGGCTGTGAGACAAGGAAACTATCAGGTACTGTCACTCATTCAATTTAGTCTGTGCTAATGGAAGTGTTTTGTGGCTGGTATTTGTATAGCTGATAAACAAATGTCCATTCATGACCATCAGTTTACATTGTTATCAGCAGCATCAGTATTTGAATATTTCCATGAGACTTGAACCTAGATTGCTCATCACGTGTTTCCTATCCAACAAGTCGTCATTAAAACGGAAATTTCTGTTGTTTCATTTCACGCAGCCAAAAGTGCACAGATGTAGTCAGCACTGTGTTACACTGTATGTATTTATTGACAGTTAAAAACAAGTTGACAAATTTTCTTTTGCCTTTCTTTTGTCATTTAGTTTGTCTTTAAAAGCTAATAAAGTTAAATGTTCAGATTTTTTGGATTTTGTTCTAAACACAGAAGAGCGCTCACACACACAGGCTGAATAAGAAAAAAATATATAACAAAATTACTGCGTACACATGAGGAATGGGCTGTATGACAATAATAATAATAATAATAATAATAATGAATGCAAATGGTACAGCAGTAAAGCTGTTTCTTCCAAGGATAAAGAATGATGATATAATTTTTTTTCAAGATAATTCGCACTTTTGGGAAACATGTTTATCATACATAAACAAATTTTTTAGCCTTATAAATTTAACTATTTTACTGCTGTGTTGACCTTATTACCATTTTTAAAAGCCTGTGACACTGGACTCCTTGTCATTCTCGAACACCCTTGGGGGTGTCTCCATTTTGACTTTGGCCATACTCGGCACAGATCTTCCTCTGCACTATGCAGCTACTTGGTTGTGATGTTCCATGTTTGCCCTGCATGCTAGCATCTTGCACCCTCCTGTTATGTGGTTCATAACAGTCTTTCCTTATTTTACTGCCCTCTGCCATGGCAAAGACTAGAGATAATGCTCAGGTCAAGATGGTATCTGAACATGTAACAAGAAGAGATGAGTAAGAGTCAGTCAGGGTGTTTGTGTAAATCAGTGGCATGTGTAGCTGTGGGAAAAATGAAAAAATACATACTGAATTTTTATCAATAATTAAATGATATGCATGTAAAATCTGAGGTGTTATTCAAAGAAATGTTTCTTTAACATGTACCTGTTCATGTGGAGAGCGTGGCTGACAGCGATCCTGTAACAGATCTTTTGGAGTCATCACTTTACCCCACTGCAAATTAACAAGTTCTCATTGTAAATGAGTAATACTCACATTACTGCTGTGTCTGCAACACTACACCAGTCTCTTTTCCATGGAGGCATGGCTAGCATATTCAGTCTCCCCTGAATCACTGTGTTTCTCAGAAATGTCTTCATTTGTTCTAAGGCTCAACTTCTGCTCTAGTCATGGGTCATTGGGAGAGTGACAGTCTCTGAAAAGACTTCCCCAGGGTTGTTCAGCTGGAGCAGGTCTACAGCACCGCAGGAGGCTCTGAACTCTTCCTTGGTGTAGACGAGGCAAAGCTTGGTCTTCAGTTTGCCTCCACTGAGGATAGACTTTCAAGGTGTTGCTTTAATATTTAAAATGACCAACCAGGAGATATTCTTTCTAAAATGGAAGAACCAGTTACTGTGATTTGAATTAACTGTGACCAGTGTTTAATTTTTTTATATCACAACAACAGTGTTAAGAAATTTAAAATCTGAGGTCATTTTCAGAGCCTGTGCTGCCATCTTCAGGACAAAAGTTTTAAAGATTTTTGAATGTCTTTTGAATAAAATATAAAAAAATTTAGGAACCAAAAGCTCAAACAAAATAGTTTTAGTCTGCATCTAAAACCTGTCAGAGACACATTGCAGATATATTTGATTTGATAACTTTCCATTTTTACTCCCTGGATTTTTGTTTTTTAAGCAAACTTCAGTTTTCAGTGGAAATCCAGAATCAAACTTATGTGGTTTAGATTTATTACTGGATGGAAAACTTACTTTCATATAAATAATTCTGGTTAGATGACTGGAATATAAGACAGCTCCTATGCAATGGCAAACATGAAAATCAGAGCACCTCATTCTAAAAGGAAATAAGAATAAAAATACTCAAATACTATGTACGTGGGAAGAAATTTCACAAACTGACTCATTGCAGTGGCGGTATCCCTTTACAGTACCATGGTCCAATTCAGTGAGCTCTTTAGAATGACCATTTTTTCATGTTTTTCTAAAGGCACACTGCAGAGCTGGGTGTTCCACGTCCATGACCAGGGTGCATGTGTGTGAAAGACCCAGGGGGGCTCGTATATGTTCGTTTCCCCCCCGCGAAAAATACTTCAGGAACCAGTGGTGCTATATACTCTGAGCCTGTACTGTACTTCCTTTACTACTACCAGTATTAATCTTCCCCCTCCTGCTACTAATAATAATATAGTAATTATAATAATAATAACTGAAGCTCAAATATAGCAAAAAGATTTTCATGGTTTTATGTGACGGCCAGTTAACAACATGCATCATAAATATTTTTAGTCCTGGACACATGCAGGTATTAAAATGTAAGTCTACTAATACATGCTGTGTTATTGTAGATAAACTTGTTAGTCTGTAGTGGACCTCTTATCACTTCTTAAGGCTGATTCATGTGTTAAAATGGATTTAGAAGCATTCGTCAGCTCAGCAGCTGCTGTATGTTTGAATCTCAGGTCGTTATTTTATGCAGCACTGCCACCTGCTGCTCAAAGCTATGAACTAGCAGATGAGGTTGAATATTGTCTCCTTGGTTACAAATTAGGCTCTACACACCTCTGTGTTCACTGAGCTGTGTGCTTTATCAGTACAACTCCTTCACCCTCTTTTACACATGAACACAGTGACAGACCTGAGACTGAAGCCAAATCAAAAGTTCCTTTTCATTGGTATTTGGTTTCAGTTCTTAACTCCAGACGGTACTTAATAAAACACACCAGTACTTAAGTCTGAAATGCAGATTCCTGTGCTTTTGCAGAAAAAAACCATGATGCTGCTTACTTTGACAATCCCAGCTGCTTCCCTGTTTCTCTGCTCCAGCTGCACAATGACCAAATGTATTTAATGTGCACAGATCAAAGTGAGAACTACAGTTCAAGACTGTACATGATGGAATTCATGTTATTGGTGATGAATGGGACTCACTGCTTATTGTTTCAGTGAGCTTTCATCCTGGCAGCAGTGACAGGTGAGGGAACCTCTACAAGAATAGATGTCAATGAACTGGAGCTCTGGGGCAGACGTCACTTTCAGGTATTTAGATAAAGCTGAATATGGCAGAAGATGACTCACAAATCCTTGAAAATTATAGTTTTTCTTGATGTCTTCGTTTTTCCTCCATGGATAGATGATCCAGTAATAACACTGTCCTGCAGTACTACCGACTGTCCACTACTGGCCAAGTCGGTCACATGACTGAAAACTATGTTGGAGGACAAACCGAATAAATTTGGATCAAAAGATGCGCACGTGCGAGAAGCACTTTTTTCTTTTCTTCTTTTTTCTTTTTTTTTTTCTTGTCCCCTTCAGTACTGTAGCAATCTGAATGACTGTCTGAAGGCCAAGATAAAATGCCCAATGGATTCTTTTTTCCAAATGGATCATTATGGTCTTGTTCACGAGTGATGGGAGAAGGGAGTGGGAGATCGACAGACGGATTGGTGCAGCAGCTGCAGCGATGCGGACGCTGTACCGGTCTGTTGTGGTGAAGAGAGAGCTGAGTGTAAAAGCGAAGCTCTCAATTTACCGGTCGATCTACGCCCCTACCCTCACCTGGTCACGGTGACTGGCGACCACGGTCATGGTCACGAGCTGTGGGTAGTGACCAAAAGAACGAGATCGCGAATACAAGCGGCGGAAATGGGCTTCCTCTGAAGGGTGGCTGGCCTCTCCCTTAGAGATAGGGTAAGAAGTTTGGCAATTAGGGAGGGGCTCAGAGTAGAGCTCCTGCTCCTCCACATTGAAAGGAGCCAGTTGAGGTTGGTTTGGGCATCTGACAAGGATGCTTGCTGCATAAATGGATCTGCACACAATGATGTGTTTCCATTTTCTTCACCCATCAAAATGAAACACCCAGCGTACATCATTAGCCATACACAAACAAATATGGGCACCCTAAGGTTTGTCACATGGAATGTAAATGGAGCTGGCACCAGAGAAAAGAGGTTAAAGATATTTAACCAGCTCAAAAAACTACAGGCAGATGTTGTTTTATTACAAGAGACTCCCAGACCTGTCACAGGTTTAAACGAACTTAAAACACCTGAATTTCCTAATGTGTTCACAGCCTGTTATAATTCTAGACAAAGGGGAGTAGCAATTTCAATACATAAAAATTCTAATTTTACAGTACTCTACACAGTCATAGATCCAGAGGGTAGATTCCTAATTATTAAACTATCAATACTTAACAAAAAGCTATGTATTGTAAGTATATGTGGTCCAAATGTTGATGAACCCTCATTCTTTCATGTTTTTTTAGTAGACTGTCTGAACATCTAGATTGCACACTTGTTCTTGGGGGCGACGTCAACCTGGGACTAAATGAAGAAGTGGATAGGCTCAACACTGAAGGAACTCAGTGCAATTGGCAGTCCACAAATATAATCAAACAGTATATGAGCGACTATGGTCTTTGTGATGCATGGCGCTCCCTTCACCCCAACAGTAAGGAATATTCTTTCTTCTCACATGTCCATCACTCCTACTCTCGTCTGGATTATTTCCTAGTCAGCAGCTCACTCCTGTGTGACATCTCAGACAAAAAAAACAAAAAACAAAACTGGAGATTTAACACATCACTGTTCAAAGATGAAGATTTTATTAAAAATTTTAAAAAAAGAGTGTACTATACATTTAGACTATAATGGCACTCCTGGAACATTAGCATCTGTTCTATGGGAAGCAGGGGAAGCTGTGATGAGAGGTAAAATAATTTATTTCTCATCACATAAAAAGAAAGAAGAAAACAAAAATATTCAGGAATTAGAAAAAACCATCAAATCCTTAGAAGAAGCATACGTGTCCGACCAAGATCAGGAAATACTGAACAAAATACGCAAAACAAAACTAGAATTAAATGAAATTATTAATTAAAAAAGCAAAGCACAAAGACTTCGCTTGCAGAATTTTGAACACAGTAATAAATCCGGGCGATTTCTAGCTAACCAGTTAAAATAAATAAATAAAAAACAACTATATGACCCTAAAAGAATAAAAAACATTTTTTGGGATTTCTATAAAACTTTATATTCACCACAAATAAACCCGACTAAAAATGAAATAGATCAGTTTCTTGACAACATAACTCTTCCAAAATTACTAGACAGTCAAGCAATGGCACTGGACTTGCCACTGACACCAGGGGAACTCCAGGAAGCCCTGATAAGTATGCCCAATAATAAGGCTCCAGGTCCAGTCCTGGCAATTCTGGCACCAGTATTCCACAGAAACTTGCAGGAAATTAAGGAAAATGGCAGACTACCACAAAATATGAATTCTGCCAATATTAATCTCCTGCTAAAACCAGGCAAAGACCCTGTATTTCCCTCAAGCTATCATCCAATATCCCTTATTAATGTAGACCTCAAAATAATCTGCAAAGCTCTCTCAAAAAGATTAGAGAAGATAATCTCCCTTTTAATTCATCCTGACCAAACTGGCTTCATAGAAGGTAGGCACTCAACAAGAACAAATGACCAAACATCCTCCAGCTTCTGTCTCCTGAAGGGCACCAGGCAGGGATGCCCACTCTCCCCTTCACTGTTTGCAATTTTTGTCGAACCACTAGCAGCAATTAGACAGGCTACAACAATTAAGGGCATAAAATGCAAGACGGCAAAACATAAAATCAGTCTCTATGTGGATGATGTGTTACTTTTTCTTCAAAACTCGCAAACCAACCTTTCTGAGGAAATTACACTAATAAACTCGTCCTCCAGAGTTTCCGATTATTCAATTAACTGGTCAAAATCTACAGTTCTTCCAATTGATTGCTCCTTCCATAATTCTTCTTTTACCCCACTACAATCTGGAAATATTAAATATTTAGGTATTAATGTCTCTGCTAAGCTTGCAGATTAAACTAAGTTAAACCATTTCCCACTTCTAAAGAAAGTAGAAGGCGATCTAGCTAGATGGAAATATCTACCCATATCACTCATAGGAAGGGTCGCCGCTATAAAAATATTGGTCTTGCCAAAAATAAATAATTTCTTTCCTTTTTAAAAAAAATAATTGTTTATTTTATTTTATTTTCACTTGCTACACACGGGACAGACATGACTGGGGGAAAGAAAAGGGAGAAAGAAAGAGAGGTAGGGAAAGAAAAACAGCGGGGAAGAGGAATGGTGATAAAGGGCAAAAAACAAAAACAAACAAAACAAACAGACAAAAAATACATATATCAATCACCTGGATCACCTGTTGAGAAAGAAAAAAGAGAAATCAAGCAAAAAAAGAGAGCAATATAATAAACAACATCATCGCGATAATCTATGTGTATATAACTAATACTAAATATACTAAATATTAAATATTATTGTGCAGCACGTAAGAGCTACAGCACACAGTGTGCTTTGAGGTAGCAGCCAAAAAAAGTGTAGTATTTGTCTGTGAGCACCCTTGTGTACACCTGTGAGCGTGAGCGCGCTTGTATTTAAAAGGTTCCTTCATGTGATGATCTGCTAGAGGGTGTGTGGAGCCATAGTCCCATCCTCCAGGGCATGAAGCAGGTATGGAGGAGATCCAGGCTCCAGACATCCAGAGACCCTCAGAGCACAAGAGACCAAGGAAGACCAATGGAGGGGCAACCGTGCCACTCTCCTGGAAAGAGCTGAGGAGAGTCCCAGATGAGGAGTCACCCAGCAGCCGCGGAGCAGAAGACAGAGGGGGTTGCAGTGACGTGCCCGTGAGCTCCGCCGGCAGCCAGCTGTGCCAGAGTGGACCGAGCCCCACGCTCCAGGCCCCGACAAGCAGCCACCAGGAGTGAGCTGGTGCATACGTGAACGCCCATCCCCGGACACCAATAACTACCAGTGCACCAGTGTCTGAGGGTGTCTGCCACCGGCAGGGGGAGTGTTGGGGGGAGATAGGCCTCCATACCTTGGAGGGCCTGAGATGTCCCTAGGGAGGTGGCGTCTGATACCCGACCTGACATATAGACACAGACAAACAGGCACACACAGATACAAACATCCATTCACACCCTCATGCCCTCATATGCAAATACTAAGCACTCACCCAACGTGGAGACAGACATAAATAGACACTGTACACACAATCACACTCCCCAGGTCTAGGTACCCTTGCCCCTAGAAGGGGAAACCGCACCCAGACCCAGGTTATAAATTATTTATTTTCAATGATCCCGAACAAACCATCACAAAATTGGTTCAGATCTCTGGATTTGTGTATTTCTAAATTCCTTTGGAAAGATAAATCCCCGCTTATCAGCTTAAAAATGCTACAAAGGACCAAGGATAAAGGAGGACTAGATCTGCCTAACTTTCAACACTACTTCTTAGCCAACAGGCTTCAATTTATCTCAGGATGGTTAAAACATACCTTCTTACATGAGCCTTGGCTAGATGTAGAACAAGCACTATGCAATAATCTAGAGATTTCATACCTACCATTTATCAGCTCAAACATCAAATGACACAAATGCTTTAAAAGCATCAACATCAGCTCTTCTCTGACAGCATGGTGGGACTTTCTAAAAAAAACAGAGTCTTCATTGATCCCATGCAAACGTACACCTATCTGAAATAACCCTGACATATTACAAAACAATAACATGTTTAATTTTCCTGATTGGAGTTATAAAGGAATTAAATACTTGGAACATATATTAGAAGGAACAGACTTTATTCCGTTTGACAGACTAGTTATGCAATATGGGATCAACAAGAAAAGATTTTTAGATGATTAAAAATTAAATCCATAGTAAAAAAGAAATTTAAACCCGGTCAAGTTGAATTACAAACACCACCAAGTGTGGTACAATTTCTTACTCTTGAACCCCCAAAATTATTGTCTACAATATACAGAACACTTTCTAAAATAGATGAATCAATATTCCTCCCTATTGCTAAATGGGAGGCAGATTTATCAGTCAGCTTAGACCAAAACGTCTGGTCTCAGGTATGCTTAAAAACCTTTCAATTCATTAGAATTCCCAGTCTGCAATTAATACAATACAAAATACTACATAGAGTGCACTATACAGGTCATCGGATGTTCCAGATGGGCTTTACGTCTTCCAACAATTGCTCATACTGTCAAGGCAATACACCGGACAATTACATCCATGCTCTTTGGTTCTGTCCACCAGTTCAGAAGTTTTGGCGTGAGATATGTGAAGACTTATCAAAGTGTCTGAACTGTAAAATTCCAACCTCCCCTTTAGTGTGCCTGTTGGGCAAATTGGATGATGTCACTACAGAAATGAATACAGTCCACATGGGTTTTACTGCCCTATGCACTGCCAAGAAAATGGTCCTCATGAACTGGAAAAATAAAAATAATCTTAACTCTAACCAATATAGAAACTATCTAATAGATCACACTAGTCTTGATACAGCCTCTGCCACCACATTAGATCAGTCCCTCTGGGCTTCTTTGATTGGTTCCATCACCTAGAGGGGGTGGAGGGTTGTAGTTTGGTCCTGCCTTCGCTATTGTGTTTGATGTGGAAGTAGGGACCGGCTTAGGGTGTCTGGAGAGTCCCTAGGGACGTTATTCCTAGAGAGCCCCTCAAGGGCTTAACCAGGGGAATTAAATACTTGACCGGGGGGTTGTGGTCATGACCTGGTTAGGGGCTCTGGTGGCTCTTAGATGATGTTTTCCTCGTGGCTACATGCAGCAGGGCTGGGGGAGGGTCTGTGCTGGCAGACGTAGGTTACTGGCCTGGTAGCCTGGATCCAGGGCGGGCGTGGGGGCTTGGGATTCTGGGGGTGCTCCGTCTCCATGTTGGGGCTCTGGCTGGGCCTTGGGGGCTTTGGTCCTCGTTGGTGTGTCGCCGAGGTTGTGGGCAGGTGGGTGCACGGTGGTCAGCCCTGGTGCAGGAGGCCTCTGGTGCATTGGCGAAACTGGGGGGGCTCTTCAACTGGCAGGGGGGTTGTTTCATCCTTGGAGGAGTTTACTCTGCAGGTGGGGTAGAGACATAGGAGTGTTGGAGATGGACTTAATCTGGGTGTCTATTTTCTTGTGTAGCCTGGGAGACAATTGAATGATGGGGTGGGTACAGTTACCTCCTGGGGTCGGGTGGGCTGCCCCGGGTCCTGTGGGGCTTGGCGGTGCTGCTGCTGTGGGCCTGATCTGGATGAGCCTGGGCCCCCTTGCCTTGGTGGGTTCCAGAGGGCGGGGGTGCCTACTGGGGTTCCCTCCGCATCCCCAACTGCCTCCCATTTCCTGCTCACAATCACTGTTTGTCTGTGGTTATATGTCAGGTCGGGTCTCAGACTCCACCTCTCTGGGAACATCTCAGGCTCTCAGAAGTACGGAGGCCTATTTCCCCTCACCACACTCCCTGCTGGTGGCTGATGCCCTCAGGTGTTGGTGCGTTGGTAGTTCTCGGTGTCCGGGGCTGGGTGCTCAGGTATATATCTGCTCACTCCCGGTGGCTGCTTTGCGGGGCCGGGTGCCCGTGGCTTGGTCGGGCCTCTTCCAGAGTGTGGGGGGCCCTCAGGCCTCCGGCCTCTGGACCTGGGGCTCGGTCCACTCTGGCACAGCTGGCTGCCAGCAGCCTACGGGCACGTCACTGTAGACCCTCTGGCTTCTGCTCCGTGGCTGCTGGTTTTTTTCTTTTTGAGTGTCCTTTTTCACTGTCCCTCTTCCCCTCTGTTTTTCTTTTCCTTCATCTTTTTTCTCCCTTTCCTAACCATGTCTGTCCCGTCTGTAACAACATAAAATAAAATAAAATAAAATAAAATAAAATACAAAATAACAACAAAAGTCGATTAAAATGGAGCAATACGGCAAGGCCGTGATGATCCACTTGGTAAAGTAAATCCGTTGGGTATCTTTGTTGGCCTGTGGACATCAATTCTGATGGCTAAAGAACGAAATGGGACAGGAAAGAAAAAAAGAAAAAAAAAGACATAGAGATACAGGCACACACAGACACAAACATCCATTCCCACTCTCATGCACACATATACAAATACTCAGCAGTGTGCTGGACTCCGGACAGATGCAGAGCAGAAAGCAGGACACAATGATGGACTTGTGAGGATTTTTTTCCATAGTAGCTTATTAATGAATGACTGTTTGTTAATAATGTCTCTTGTTTCCAATCAAGTAGACCAAATATCCACCTGTTGAAATATCACTGAATATCTTTTTAGTCACACAGCCCCCACTGGTGAAGTAAATTTCCTGGTATGCTAAAGTATTTGCATGTGCTGCTGCTTGGATGACCACACAATATAGGTTAAACATGGTGATCATAACAATCATGGTATGTTCAAAGATACAAATCAGATGTAAAAGTCTTTTCATGTTGGCAGCTATGAGGGAAGTGACAGAAATACAAATTCAGCTGTGACTCAGAGAGGGGATCATATCAACATCAGTGTGTCTACAGAAAACTCCAGAGTGAGGGTAGAAGTCTTTTCTTTCTCTTATTAGAGGACACATTTGTGCAAAGAGTCTAAAGTAAAGATGCTGTGGAGTCTGTTGTTCATCACTTTGATTGGTAAGTGGATCATTTGATGTTCCTGCCTGGCACAGTGATGTTTCAATGATCGTTATAAAGAATGAAAAAGATCAAATATAACAGTTCAGTTTTACTGTGAGTTGATCCAAACTGCTCGATAAAGCAAAAGTCATTTTATTATGTATTATTTTTGATTGTGTTTCATGATAGATTGATATGAATATGTGACACTTAAATAATTAAACATTCAGTATTTTCTATAATTTTGAATTTAACTTTTATATATATTATTTCCTTTAGTTGTAAATGGATCCTTGGCTGTTGAATTGGTTTACTCATGATCAACTTTAGGCTCACTGATACTTTGGTGATACTTTGGTGTGATTAACCTCAAGCATGAGTGTTCTCAAGTGGGAGCTGGTGTCGTATTACTAGACCACCTAGATGACATGAGGTTGTCTGGTTCGTTAGGTCACAGGATGCCTAGAGAGGGTCAGAGCAGGAACAGTGACCGGGATGTCCATGACGTCAGGGGTGGATAGGGAAGCAGCTGAATGGGCCAAGGAGTGACCCAACATAATGTATGGCGACCTCTGGTGGTCCAGAGGTCGAGAGAGGGAGTGTGAAGAATAGAAATATTTTACTGCTATTATTTGCTGCTATTTTTATAATCATCATTACCATTTCATTATTAATAGTGATGTTGCATTCAGATGCATTCAGATGTTCAAATATATTGGTACTATATAAGACTTTATTACAAGTCCAGAAGAACCACTTTAAATTGTTGAGTTGAATTTATAATCTTAAATGTTTGTATGCAGACTGCATGGTGAAAGAAAAGGCCCCACGTAGAGTAACTCCAAAATGAGACAGGAAGTTATAGGCTTTTGAAGTTGCATGCTTGCAGAAGTGAAACTGAAAGCAGAGTCTGACTGCAAGTACTGTGAGTAGGTGATGAAACTGTATTAAGCTTTTAGTAGAGGCTCTTGATTAAACATTTACTCAACATATTACATATATAGTTCCAGTTAGGGTATTACATGAAAGGATGAGCCTCTGTTCTGGTGACAGGTCAGAAGTGCAACGGGTGAGATGAGAGAGCATTTAAGGGCGAGACACCCATACACACACATACAGACACACATAGTGAGAGAGGTCATGACACGTGACGCAGTACACAGCACGACGCACGCCCCACGCACGCACACACATATTAGATAAACTCATTTATATAGGTAAGAGTTTATAACTGCAAAGTGGGGTGCGTACGTGTTAGTCTGTTCCAGGAAGTACACCAGATGTCCCAGAGATAAGCGACAGCGAAGGCGAGCTGAGAGGAAGCACCTGGCTTCGACGCCAAGATGATGTTCTGTTTTAAACTATGTTAAAAGTCATTGTGGTTTTGAGTTGACGATGCTATATTAAGTCTGCCTGGCAACAGAAGAGGGGTGGTACAATTCTCACCTCTATAAAGCCTTTGTCTGACTATTGTAAAGCAGTTCAATACTGAATCTGAACAGTATTGGCTCCGCATATGTGTATTCATTAAAATGCCGTCTAATTTGCACCCGGCTGGATCTGTGGTTATTTTTGGATTTCCCCTCAATATCTGAACCTTAACACATGTTTAAACCTCCTGAAAAAATAAAACTAAAATTGGAAACAAATGTTTGGCCTTTTTTTCAGTTTGTGTCTGTTGTGATGTTTGTGAAGTTTACAAACATTCAGCGACTGCGTTTGTGTTTCAGATTGTCACTTTAAATTCACTGAATAACTCCATATATCATTTTTACACTGTAAAATGCATGTTTCATTTAAAATGGTCATTTGGAAAAAAGTGTCTTTTTAATGTTTTCAAATGGAGACAGTTCAGTAACGACCACCAGCCGATGCCCCTTTTATTCAATCCATGAATTTCAACCAGTGATAATTATTCTGAATGAGTCGGTATGAGCAGTAAATTAAGGCATTTAAAGGGTTTTAATAATATAGCCTTCATTAAAGCCACAAAACTAACTGAGATCAGGTTCCACACCCACGACTGTGTTTTGAACTAATGTAACATTGATTTCATCAAAAAAAGGCCAGAAGTTTCTGATATCTTTTAAAAGACAAACTGTGTTTTTGTGCAGGATTTTCCAACAGGTAACCTGTGCAATAGTGAGCAACTGAGTGCAAAATCTTTACTTTCTTGAAAATCGTTTTTTGCAGTTTATGTAACTGAACTGATTTCTTTTGACACATCTTTTTTCTGACAGTCTGTCACCTAACCAGCCTCCTGCTGCTCAAGTCAGCTTCAGTCTGAAACTGCTTTTCATTAATCATATTTTTTAAGGTCTTGTTTCCCTCTGACAGCTTTGAATCAGCAGATGAGCAGGAGAGTGAGGGACATCAGGAGGTGACTGTGAAGCTCAGCGAGGACAGAGTCTGGCTCAGTGTTTGCATTTTCCTTCATCAGGACAAGGTACAGCATGTGACTGTAACCTCTGTTTTTCCATTCAGTATGTCACATGCAAACAGTAAACCAAAACATGAACCTCAGGGACACAGTGTTTATTTTTCACTCTGCTTCATAAACCACTACTGCATTAGAAATAATTATTAAACTCTCTCTCTCCTGTAGTTTGCCTTTTCTTCTGGTTCTGTTGTGGTCTTGGGTCTTTTTACACAGTGGTTTTGAGTTTTTTGGACACAATTCTTGGTTTTCTTAGGATTTACACTGTTTCATATACTTTTCCCCTTACCGTTATCAGACCTGTTCTTTTTTCCTAGGTTTGACTATAATCTTCCCCCTCAGTGTATCCTCACCTTGCATCAAGTCTCCATTGGTAATGTTTCCCTGTTTAGTCCTTCTTTTCTCTCCAATGTTTAGTTAAGTCTTGTTCTGCGTTCAGTTGTGTCTTCCTGTGTTTTTGCAGTAAATGTTGTTTTCTGTTCCTGGTGTGTGTACTTCCCCTGCCTCGTCATGTTTATAATTTTTTGCTATGCTTCCACCTGTTTCCTCTTCCCTCTTAACCTCGGTTGCATCCCAAATGTATTTTCGATCTCATTTTCCTAACCTTTTTTACTTGACTTTTGAGGTCAAAGGTGAGTAGGTGAATTGATAAGGACTTTGGAAAAGAGAAGAGCCATGTGCTGAGAAATGGCACAACCTTGCACTGGTCTCCTTAACAGTGTCCACTGTGTTGAAACTAAAATGTGCAGAAGACTGACTATAAAATGTGCATGTTACTTAGCACAATGTGTTTTAACCCAGTTGTTCTATGCAGGTCATATGAATGAGAACAGGAAGAGAATATTTAAACGAGTGACTCAAATGTAAATCAAAAAGTCTTTTTTTAAGTTTTACTTTGCAAACTGTGTATAATTTTAGGGTCTTTACCTTACAATGCAGCAAAAACCATGATGCTGCTTTACTTTGAAAGTCCCAGCAGCTTCTCTGTTCTCTGCTCCAGCTGCACAATGAGCACATTTATCTAATGTTCAAAGATCAAAGTAAGAACTACACTTCAAGACTGTACATGACGAAATGAATGATGAATGCGACTCCCTGCTCATTGTTTCAGTGAACATGGAGGGAGTTCTTAGTGAGACATTGCTCCACCGTATCATTATGTGAGTTATTAATGTGACATAGGTTCAGGTGTGCAGGTAGTTTGTTTAAGCTAGCTATGTAGCAATTCACAATGCAAATCAGATGTAAAAGTCTGGGAATGCTTTGCCTAATGAACATAACAGCCTCACTCTCAGTGTAAACAGGAGAAATGTATATTTTCATGTTGGCAGCTATGAGGGAAGTGACAGAAGTACAAATCCAGCTGTGACTCAGAGAGGGGATCATATCAACATCAGTGTGTCTACAGAAAACTCCAGAGTGAGGGTAGAAGTCTTTTCTTTCTCTTATTAGAGGACACATTTGTGCAAAGAGTCTAAAGTAAAGATGCTGTGGAGTCTGTTGTTCATCACTTTGATTGGTAAGTGGATCATTTGATGTTCCTGCCTGGCACAGTGATGTTTCAATGATCCTTATAAAGAATGAAAAAGATCAAATATAACAGTTCAGTTTTACTGTGAGTTGATCCAAACTGCTCGATAAAGCAAAAGTCATTTCATTTAGTTTAAAGAGGATTTGACTTTAGTAAAGCTGGTTTCATTTCTGCCTGAGTTTTGAAGGATGGTTTACATTCTGTGCTTTCTGCTGTATTACCAAACAACAATATCAGAGCTGGCAGTAATTCACTCATTCTTACATCGTTCTCTGAAACTTCACAGGAAGATCAACTCAACAGGATCAAGGTGAGAGTGCATTTCTAATCAGTTTCTTCAGGTTATATCAAAAAGTATGATTCTTCTGTTGTGAATATACTTATTTGTAAAGTAGCTGATAGGTTTGTAGCTTGAACCTATTCGCTGGAACGTTGAAGACAATTTAATTACACAGCAAGCAAGACACGAGTAGGCAAGTTCTTTATGTTTTACGTGCACGGGAGAGAACCGAACAAACGCGGTTCCTTCGCTTGACCCCAGTTGCTCTCGTCCACTCTCCCGTAACACTGCTCTTTTATTGTGGTTACATGAATATGCATAGGTTCATTAACATATGACATCTTACATAGGTATGCATGTGAACGAAGAATACCCTGTGTGTGTGTGTGTGTGTGTGTGTGTGTATGTGTGTGTATGTGTGTATGTGTGTGTATATGTGTGTGGGGTCAAAGCATGACCCCATATATGACTTCCCTAAACCTGCTGGCCTGGAAGTCCAGCAGTTCATCTAAACAAAAGGCACTTAGACTACAACACGTTTATCCTACCATAAAACAATAAGACAAGGTACGACCTCTCCCATGCTCCTAAAATGTGGGTGTGAAAGTCAGAGAGCTCTGGAATGCACACAAAGCCTTTTACAGCCTACTAAAGATCACACATCCTATCACTACACAATCGATTATACACCTCTAAGCATATATGGGTAGATATTTCTAAGCATAAATGACAATCACAATACAAAACCTAACAGTAGCGTATTTAATTTTATGCCTTTTAAATTATTTTTATATTTTATTTTTCAATTCATTTATTTATTTGTACATCACAGTAGACGTCATATCTGTGGGAACATGTTTCATGTGGGGATTTTCTGTTGGACTGAAGCAATTTTAGAAATATCTGTATAAATAAATGTTGTAAATGCAAATTTATATTGAATTATGTTCTATGAAACATGATCACTGTGATTTAGAAAAAAGTGCTGTGATAAATGTGCAGTCTTTGATATGTTTTGAGAGTCAAATTATTCATTTCATTAATTCTGATGAATTTTTATTCACCAACTACATTTATTCAACATTTATAATGTAGGGAGGCTGCTTGGAAATAATCTGTGAGTGTGTGTGTGTGTGTGTGTGTGTGTGTGTGTGTGTGTGTGTGTGTGTTAAATATGTTTGCCACAAAAGATTCAGTCAGATTATGAAGCCATAATTCAGATTCATTATTTAGGAGTGAAAAGGAGATTTTTCCTAAAAAAAAAAAAAACAGTAGAAGACCTGGTCTGAAGTATTATTACCACTGACCTTGTTTCTTTCTTTTTTTTTTTTTTTTTACTTTACTTTCAGTTACATCATCAGGATGTAGTCCAGGCTGGGAAACTATCAAACTGGATGACAAAGTGGCATTTCAGTCTTCATTCTACACAGATAAGAATGGTGTCAAATACACTGCTGACAGAGCTTTGGACGGAGATAATACGAGATGTTCTCACACTTTACCCACTGAGCCTAATACTGAACCCATCAGCTGGTGGACAGTTGACTTACTGGGTCTATATGAAATTTCCTGCATCAGCATTTACAACAACTATCAATCAAATATTGATCTAAGAGGTGCTCGGATCCTCATCAGAAACTCATCTGAGAGAAATGCTGCTGACACCACTGAGTAATACCTTCATCTTACTTTGAATCATTCTGTTCTCAGTCAGGCTCCAGCATGTCCAATATTTTTAGATAATTATAATGAATATTTAAATGTCTTTAAACCCAGTAATACAGTAACACAGATAACCCTGTATCCATTCTATCAAATGAAATAGGAGGTCTAATATAATGTGATGTGGTTTTGGGTAATAATCAATTCTATGTCTATCTTCTAATTCTATTCTTCTCAGACAGCAGCTCACATTTATTATCCAGCTGTTCGACTGTCTCCACTGTTTACAGCATGATTTAATCAAACAGAGACAGAAACACAACTCTTTCTGTACATCTGTCCAACCTTTTGTCTTTTTTTACAGGTGTGCAACAATCAACACAACTACAAGTGGAGAAAATAATACATTTAACTGTGAAAATGGACCAAAGTGGGGGCGTTATGTAACTGTGTACAAAAACACATCTGGGTTTGTAATTCTGTGTGAGGTGATGATGAAAGGCAGAAAAAAAGGTACAATAAAACATTCTTACCCACTAAGTTAACTGGTCAGTCAGTAGAGTCAATATAAATGTGTAAATGTTGACAGTAAGAATTATGTGCTTGAATTAACACAGCATGTTAGACACTCAGAAACACTGTTTGGTTTGATGCTTCTAAGTTTCATGTTTTTGATGTTTATCCTTTTAGAGCCATTTAAACTGATTAAAGAGAACAAGGCATGGGAAGACGCCCTGTACCACTGCAGAGAGGAACACATGGATCTGGTTTCCATCCTTGATAAAGAGACCCAGGGCTGGGTTGGGTTGGAGGCTCAGAAGGCTGACACTCCCTTTGTCTGGCTGGGTCTTCACTACAGCTGCACCCTGGACCTCTGGTTCTGGGCTGATGATCATTGTGTAGGTTTTGATCAGTGGGCTCCAGACAAGACAAGAACAGCAGACTGTAGCATGAGTGGTGCCATGAATACAAGTGGGAACCATTTGTGGTACAAGAAGTCTGATTATGATAAATATAATTTCATCTGTGCAGTGTAAGAAGATCCATGGATTGGTTTTGTTTATTCAGTTAGACAGGTGTCAGTAGTGGCTTGTTGGGTTGTAGCAAACTTTCCTCTAAATCAAAGGTGATGGGTTCAGGCTCAGTGTAGCAGGAAGACAAACAGTGGTGAAATTAAGCAGAACTTTCATATTAACACTGAGAAACATGTTATTGTTTATTTTTTAACAATCTGTCCTCACTGCCTCCTCTTTGTGTCTGAAGTTACAGTACAAACTCCTGCTGTATTTATTTTGATATGATGGTTATGTGAAACTAAAATAATCAGAGTCTAGGTATTTCTCACAAATCTTTAGATTATAAAATATATATTATTTTCAACTTATATATTCTTTTATTAAAACGTGATTTCCTTGTGTCTGTCATGTGTGAACCTGCTTTAAAAATAAAACTGTAAATGGACACAAATGTTTGTCAGTTTAGTTTTCACACCTCACCATGTCATTACCAGGGTTTTAATAGTTTTGCAATTTTCATTAGTTTTTATTTTTATTTAGTTTTGACTTCAGATTTTCAATTTTATATTAGTTTTAATTAGTTTTTACCAATTGTTTGCTAGTTTAGTTTAGTTTTTATTTTTTTGAAAATCCTTAGTTTCCGTTTAGTTTTGATTAGTTTCAGTCATAGTTTTAGTTGTGTTTGCAATAATTAAGTGTAACAAAATCCCAGTTTCATCATATCAGTCATTCTCTTCTGCTTATCCTTGGGTATGTTGCTATTCCAGCTACCATACCCTGCACCCTGGACAGGTCGCCTGTCTGTCGCAGGGTTAACACGCAGAGACAGACAACTCACATTCCCACCTATGGGTTCTTTAAATAAATAAATAAATAAATTAGGGCAGATGAACAACCGTTGATACCAGGCAACTATAAAAGGTATATCTTGGCCCCAATGAGACTATTAACTCTTGCAGCACCGGGTGTTCGTAATTTTGGTTCAAGTGAATTGATAAACCTTTGGAAGGCAATTGACTCACACAGTTATGTAGATATCCCAGTCCTGTTGTCTCGGGATGCATCACGCTGCCTTGCCTGGTGTTAGCTTCTGTTTCTGGGGATGAGGGTGGAGTGTGCTCCTTACCTTCTCAAGGTAAGCTAGGTTAGCCTTCTTGTGTGAGCTTTTCAAGTGCACTTTAAGGTTTGTGGGATTTTTTCCCTTTAGAAATGTCCTCATAATTTGTCTCGCTCCACTACAAGACACTTGCTTTATCCAAAACACAGTCATATTCAAAGTAATCCCAAATTGGAAGCTGGTGCTTTCTCCAGACTTTTCCTGACATGATTCTGCGGCGTGGACAGAGCAGCAACACAGACGACTCGACAAACGTACTGCCACCTGCTGGCATAATGAGACACAGCAAGAAAAACCTGAAACTAAACTTCTTTTTACCCTTGACTATTGTGTGACACGCACACATCAACGAAAACTAAACACATTTTTGCTATAAATTCAGTTAATTTTAGTTAGTTTTGTGAACACTCATTACAGTTTTAGTTAGTTTTCCTTTTTTCCTTTTTAGTTTTATTTCCGTTAACGAAAATGTTTTTTCACTTCTAGTTTTCGTTATTTCGTTAGTTTTAGTTAACGATAATAACCTTGGTCATTACCTGGTGGATTTGTGGTGTGGACACTTAACTTCGTGAACACTGTAACTCAAGAATGAGGTGATGTCGAATTTTCAAGTCTATGCCACAGCTGCATCTCCTAGGAGGAGGCTGGAGGGGAAACACAGGCAGCCACCAGTGTGGTGTGATGTTTCTATCAAGGTTATTCAGTGACTGCATCTGTGCATCAGATTGTCTCCTTTAAACACACTCTAAACACACATTCTACCTATGTCTTGTGCACAGCAGGACAACACATAATAATAATAACAATAATAATAATCATAATAATAAGAATAATCATAATAATAGCTCCGTAAAAGGCTTCGGATAGCAGTTGAAATGTCTTCACAGTTTTCATATGGAGAGAAATTTCTTTTTAAAAAGGCTTACAGATGTAAGTTTATGGTCATGAGAATTTGCATAATCATGACGAAGGAACTGACCTCCCAGCCCATTGTTCCTTCAGTGGGCTGGTTTCAGTCATTATGCAAATGTACTGTTTATAATATTGGGGAAACCTGCCGTCAGCTGAGACTCAAGAAGTCACTTGGATGAGTGACGAAACGTTTCTCCCACTGAAAACGCTACGTCCAGATGAACAGAATCAACCTTTGGGGAATAATAAATATAATAGTAATACTACTACTACTACTACTACTGATAATAATAATAATAATGATAATAATTATTATTATTATTATGTTGACATGTACTTCTGGCAGTGACTGACTGAGCAGCATCCTCTAACAGCTTCATGCTGTGTAGTAAAGTTGTTCCTCTCTGCAGTGGTTTTGTGACAGTGCTGCTCTGGATACTGAAGATTCTCTGGAGAAGCAGAAAGTCTACAAGTTCAGAGGTGACCTGGCTGTGAGACAAGGAAACTATTACACTCTATGTCACTCATTCAATTTAGTCTTTGCTAATGGAGTTCTTTCGTGGCTGGTATTTGTATAGCTGATAAACAAATGTCCATTCATGACCATCAGTTTACATTTTTATCAGCACCATCAGTATTGGAATATTTCCATGAGAATTGAACCTAGTTTGCTCATTTCAGTTTCCTACCCAACAAGTCGTCTCATTAAAAAGGGAATTTGTGTGGTTCCATTTCACACAGCCAAAAGTGCACAGATGTAGTCAGCAGTGTGTTATATTGTGTGTATTTATTGACAGTTCAAAACAACTTGACAATTTGTTTTCGCCTTTATTTTGTCATTTAATTCGTCTTCAAGACCCAATAAAGTCTTACTTGTTATCATCTATCGTCCACCTGGGCCTTACACAGAGTTTCTCTCTGATTTCTCAGACTTTTTATCTGGTTTAGTGCTCAGCTCAGATAAAATAATTATTGTGGGTGATTTTAACATTCATGTAGATGCTAAAAATGACAGCCTCAACATTGCATTTAATCTGTTATTAGACTCACTTGGCTTCTCTCAAAATGTAAAAGAACCCACCCACCACTTTAATCACACTCTAGATCTTGTTTTAACATATGGCATAGAAACTGAACATTTAACAGTGTTTCCTGAAAACCCTCTGCTGTCTGATCATTTCCTGATAACATTTACATTTACAATAATTGATTACACAGCAGTGGAGAGTAGACTTTATCACAGTAGATGTCTTTCTGAAATCGCTGTAACTAAGTTTAAGAATATAATCCACCCACTGTTATCATCTTCAATGTTATCATCTTCAATGCCCTGTACCAACATAGAGCAGAGCAGCTATCTGAACGCTACTCCAACAGAGGTTGATCATCTTGTTAATAATTTTACCTCCTCACTACGTACGACTCTGGATACTGTAGCTCCTGTGAAAACTAAGGCCTCAAATCAGAAGTACCTGACTCCGTGGTATAATTCTCAAACACGTCGCCTAAAGCAGATAACTCGCAAGCTGGAGAGGAAATGACGTGTCACAAATTTAGAAGATCATCATTTAGCCTGGAGAAATAGTTTGCTGCTTTATAAGAAAGCCCTCCGCAAAGCCAGAACATCTTACTATTCGTCACTGATTGAAGAAAATAAGAACAACCCCAGGTTTCTCTTCAGCACTGTAGCCAGGCTGACAAAAAGTCAGAGCTCTACTGAGCCAACCATCCCTTTAACGTTAACTAGTAATGACTTCATGAACTTCTTCACAAATAAAATTTTAATCATTAGAGAAAAAATTACCAATAATCATCCCACAGATGTAATATTATCTACAGCCACTTTTAGTACCATCGATGTTAAGTTAGACTCTTTTTCTCCAATTGATCTTTCTGAGTTAACTTCAATAATTAATTCCTCCAAACCATCAACGTGTCTTTTAGACCCCATTCCTACAAAACTGCTCAAAGAAGTCCTGCCATTAATTAATGCTTCAATCTTAAATATGATCAACCTATCTCTAATAATCGGCTATGTACCACAGGCCTTCAAGCTGGCTGTAGTTAAACCTTTACTCAAAAGCCATCTCTAGACCCAGCAGTCTTAGCTAATTATAGGCCAATCTCCAACCTTCCTTTCATATCAAAAATCCTTGAAAGAGTAGTTGTCAAACAGCTAACAGATCATCTGCAGAGGAATGGCTTATTTGAAGAGTTTCAGTCAGGTTTCAGAGCTCATCACAGCACAGAAACAGCTTTAGTGAAGGTTACAAATGATCTTCTTATGGCCTCTGACAGTGGACTCATCTCTGTGCTTGTCCTGCTAGACCTCAGTGCTGCGTTCGATACTGTTGACCATAATATCCTATTAGAGCGATTAGAACATGCTGTAGGTATTACAGGTACTGCACTGCAGTGGTTTGTATCATATCTATCTAACAGACTCCAATTTGTGCATGTAAATGGAGAGTCCTCTTCACACACTAAGGTCAATTATGGTGTTCCACAGGGTTCAGTGCTAGGACCAATTCTGGTTACATTATACATGCTTCCCTTAGGCAGTATCATTAGAAGACATAGTATACATTTTCACTGCTATGCAGATGACACCCAACTCTATCTGTCCATGAAGCCAGATAACACACACCAATTAGTTAAACTGCAAGAATGTCTGAAAGACATAAAGACCTGGATGGCCGCTAACTTTCTGCTCCTTAATTCAGATAAACTGAGGTTATTGTACTCGGCCCTGAAAATCTTAGAAATATGGTGTCTAACCAGATTCTTACTCTGGATGGCATTACCTTGGCCTCCAGTAACACTGTGAGGAACCTTGGAGTCATTTTTGACCAAGACATGTCCTTCAATGCACATATTAAACAAATATGTAAGACTGTTTTCTTCCATTTACTCTCTTGGCTCTTGACGGAGGCGGTCGCACTTTCTCTCCTTCTCCCTCTCCCTTATCTTTCCTGCTTGGCTTCTCATGTCTTTTGTATAGTCTCGCTTATTCTCTAACCCTCAAAGAGTTTCTCAGTCTTGTTCTCTAAAACCTAAAGAATTATGGATTTGATCAACGGAATTGACACCTTCCTGGGCTTGGGAGAGCCCGATTGTCCTGTGGAGATATTTGCTGCCGGATACTCGATGGTCGGTTGCGTCGTGTGTCTGGCGACACTCTTGATGGAGGACATTGAATGACATCTACCAGTTCGGAACCACGATAACAGAGTTCTGGCTGATTGGAGCTGGCTCGGACCTGGCTTATCGAAGTACAAGAAGTGGCTACAGCTGTTCAAAATCCCATAAGGCTGGCCGACATGATAGACGATGGGCAGGGCTGTGAGTACTCAGATTGTGTTTTGAACGCAATATGGATAACATCTTGGAGAAGAACAACAGGAATTGAGAGAATTGGTGACCAGTGATGGACATTAGACCAACTGTAAAAATTGGATGCAGTTGTTCGCACTAAACCCAAACATTCACCATTTTCACTCATGCAGCTATCCCACTGGTGCAAGCTGAAGGCCTGCCAAGGTCGAAGCTGACTGGAACCACAAAATTCTCCATGATAACAGGATTGTTGTCAGAACTCTTTGTCCCTCCTTCAAGGCCATCCGCGTTGATCGAAGATTGTTGACTTTTGCTTAACCGGGTGAAGGGACACTTTCCCTCGGTTGAACACGGAACACACACACACACACACACACACACACACACACACACACACACACACACACACACACACACACATACTCATGTACACTGACACAGACCTACACTCACCCCCCCACCCCCTCCAAACTCCTTTGAAGCTTATTTCTTCTACGTTGTGAGATGTGATGATTCATGTGCTATGTGCTGAGGTGTTTTTTTTCTGTTCTCAAACTGATCTCCCTGTTGGAGCTCAGTCTGGGGGGAGTTTCTTTTTTCTCCTCGTCTTTCCTCATGTTGTGCATTTTCCATTGTTATACCTCTCTGACCTGTCTACCCCATGTGATGTTTGTGTAATGTATGTATGGTAGGAAGGGTAAGATGCCACTGGCACGGCTGGCAGCCTTAACCCAATTTCCCTCGGGATGAATAAAGTATTATCAATCAATCAATCAATCAATCAATCAATCAATCAATCAATCAATCAATCAATCAACATCTCTAAAATTAGAAATATCCTGTCTCGGAGTGACGCTGGAAAACTAGTTCATGCATCCCCACAAGCTGCATGTCCACACAGAAAGACCCCGGCCTGATGGTGGAATTGAACTCAGGACCTTCTTGCTGTGCGGCAACAGTGCTAACCACCGTGCACCGAGCACTTCGCTCTCGCACTGCAGGCCTACTTGTTGTTCCTAGAGTATTTAAAAGTAGAATGGGAGGCAGAGCCTTCAGTTTTCAGGCCCCTCTTCTGTGGAACCAGCTTCCAGTTTGGATTCAGGAGACAGACACTATCTCTACTTTCAAGATTAGGCTTAAAACTTTCCTTTTGCTAAAGCATATAGTTAGGGCTGGATCAGGTGACCCTGAATCCTCCCTTAGTTATGCTGCAATAGACGTGAGGCTGCCGGGATTCCCATGATGCATTGAGTTTTTCCTTTCCAGTCACCTTTCTCACTCACTATGTGTTAATAGACCTCTCTGCATCGAATCATATCTGTTATTAATCTCTGTCTCTCTTCCACAGCATGTCTTTCATCCTGTTTTCCTTCTCTCACCCCAACCGGTCGCAGCGGATGGCCGCCTCCCTGAGCCTGGTTCTGCCGGAGGTTTCTTCCTGTTAAAAGGGAGTTTTTCCTCCCCACTATCGCTCATAGGGGGTGATATGACTGTTGGGTTTTTCTCTGTATCTATTATTGTACGATCTACTGTACAATATAAAGCGCCTTGAGGCGACTGCTGTTGTAATTTGGTGCTATATAAATAAAATTGAATTGAATTGAATAAAGTTAAATGTTAAGATTTTTTGTATTTTGTTCTAAATACAGAAGATGGCACAGGCAGGCTGAATGACGAAAAATGAAAAATAAAAAAATACTGGAAAAATTACTTGGTACACATGAGAGTCAAGAGTAGTTTTTATTTTTTTATTTTTATTACCATGTTAAATTAACTCTGTTGTACTTTTATTCAGCAGGTTATCAAAAATATAACATTTTCCCTTTGTTGTATTTCATCAGGACAAGATACAGCACGTGTCTATAACCTCTGTATTCACATTCTGTATGTCACATGTAAATAGTAAACTTCCCACGGGGGCCTCCCATGATACACTGAGCCTTTCTTCTTCACTCTCAGTGTGTTCATAAACCTCTACTACACATGAAAAATTATTACACTCTCTCTCATATGTTTGCCTTTTATTCTGCTTTTGTTGTGGTCCTGGGTCTGTTTACAGAGCGGTTTTGAGATTTTTGGACTTTTTAGTTTGTTTTCTTTAAATCTAGACAATTTAAAAATGTCTTAGGGTTTATATTATTTCATGTACATCTTCCTCTTTGTGTAATCAGACTTGTTCTTGGTCCCTAGATTTTTTTTCATGATATTTATTTTTTTGATTAGCATTCAGATATCTCAATGAATACAGAATAAAGATCTACCACAAAGTAAGAAAGCACGAGACAAGGCTAATCAAAAGGTATTGGCTGAAGCACATGCTTATTGTGCCAACCCTTTTAACAAAAGATTATTTAGCATGCAGCTCATGTACATAGGGCTCGAAACACAAGAGTAAAACAAAACAAACAAACAAACAAACAAAAAACAAAAAAACCTTCCACCTTAGATAAGTAAATACATTAAATAAAATTTCATAACAAAGCAAAACAACCGAGTTTCAGTATTACTATTTTTACTCTTCTCATTCTTGATTTATATATTTTTCTAATACTCTAGTTTTAAACATGTTTTAAAACAAGCAAAATGAACTACACCTTTTTAAATCACTGTCATAACTATTCCACAAGTTAACTCCTCTAACAGAAACACATCTCTGCTTTATGTTTATCGTTATCTTGTTTTGTTTAAAAAAAAACAACTGTTCCCCTTAAATCATATTGACTCTGTCTGACTTCAAACAGCTTCTGAGTACTGCGGCAAAGCAGGTTATTTTGTGCTTTATACATTATCTGTGCCATTTTATATTCAACTGTATCATACAATTTCAGGGTATTCAAATTAATAAACAAAATGTTTGTTTTGTTAGTTAGTTCCATACCTATATGGAAAAAAATTGTAAAAACTTATAAAAGACTTGTCACGGTCTGAGCTGGCAGACCGTGGGGAGATGGGGAAATAGGACCCAAACGCCGGACTCTTCAATGCGACAGTGTTTATTTACAAAGGTGGTGAAGTAAACAACAATAAATCCCCTAGTGTCCCTGACTCCCGTGTAGTGTCTTCTTTCCCAAAAAGTCCCCGTGTAGTGCTCTCTGCTCCAGTGTCTCGAGCACTCCTCGTGCTCACTGCTCTCTCTCGTTCCACATTCCTCCTGAGGGAAAACAATAGAGGCAGCCGTTAACACACTATATCCTAGCAGGCATACACTCACACTTCCTACGAGCTAGAAGACTGACGTGTAGTCAAACGCAATAATCCCACGTCGGTGGAAGCTCCATCACTCCTCTAAATAGTTCCACCGACGAGCCCTGATGAGGAGCAGGTGTGTGGCAAGGGCTTGGGTGTGGCCAATCCTCGAGCTAGGCCACGCCCCTCAGGCCTGAAGATGCCTGTAACTTGGCCACAGAAACAGCAACACACAAACACACACAAACCTGCCTACATACAGATGAGGACAGAGATCAGAGGCAGTGCAGACAACACACCAAAATAATAATAATAATAATAATAATAATAATAATAATAATAATAACAACAACAACAGTCCATAACTGCTCACGGACCCCCGAGTCCTCCAGAGCCGGGTCCGTGACAGTACCCTCTAAGGGTCGGCTCCCGGCGACCCAAAACAAAAAGCAAAACAGGAAAACCACCCCAGGGCGGGCGGCGGGGGCCAGGACGGAGGGCCCCAAAACCCTCCGAACCACACCACTAAACAACAAAACGAAAAAACTCAGTTCATCAGGCCAACCCCGCCCCTAATGGCAGCAAACATAGTTCTGGCGGCTGACCCAGTGGACAGCAAAACAGGTGAAACCTGCTATGGATAGGCAGAGGCCGACGACCATTCAGGAGGCCTACCTTCAGTCCATCGGTGGAAACGCTGGATCTCCGGCGGACGGCCATGGGTGCAGCAGCAGCGACGAAACAGTTCTGGGGGCCTACCACTGATCCAGTGGCGGCGGTGCTGCATCTCTGGTGGCCTGCCAGGCGTCCAATGGTTGCGGCGCTGCAGCTTCGGCGGGCGGCCACGGATCCGGTAGCAGCAGTGTTGCAGCTCTGGCGGGTGGCCACGGATCCGGTAGCAGCAGTGTTGCAGCTCTGGCGGGCGACAGAGTAGAACAGCCCATGATGCCCGGCGCGCTGGACGTGAACGGCGCGCTGGACGTGGACGGCGTGGAGGGCGCGCTGGACGTGAACGGCGCGCTGGACGTGGATGGTGTGGGGGGCGCACCGGACGTGGACGGCGTGGAGGGCGTGGACCCTGCACACTGACCCCCCGCGTAGGCTGATCGGATTCCTCCCGCCCGCCGACCTCCGATGGCTGTGCGCGCTCCTCCGGCCTGCCGAGCCCCTCTCTCGATGGCGGGCACTCCTCTCGCTCGCCGAATTCCGGCTCTGGCTCACAGAGCTCCTCTTCCTAAACAACCAAATGTCATGTTGCCATATCATTTTTTGATTGGTCGACACTGTTCATTTTTCCACCAACACGAATGGGCTGTTTTTTGTTTTGTTTTTTTATGCTTTGGTCATAAGCAGAGAGTGCTTGCTAGCGCTGTCCTTAGACAGTAAACGTGACGAAACTATTCAGGAAAAAACACCACGTATATATTATTTATCATGACTCTGGTTTTACGTGGCCCAGCACAATTTAAAAACTGGTATATATCACCTTGTTGCTTTGTCATCTTGAAGTGGTCATGTGATTGGCTTACACAAACACCCTGACTGACTCTTACTCATCTCTTCTTGCATTTTTGATTATTATTATCATTATTATTGTCATACAGCCCATTCCTCATGTGTACCCAGTAATATTTCAGTATTTTTTTATTTTATTTTTTTCTTATTCAGCCTGTGTGTGTGAGCCCTCTTCTGTGTTTAGAACAAAATCCAAAAAATCTGAACATTTAACTTTATTAGCTTTTAAAGACAAACTAGATGACTAACTAAAGGCAAAAGAAAATTTGTCAGCTTGTTTTTAACTGTCAATAAATACACACAGTGTAACACAGTGCTGACTACATCTGTGCACTTTTGGCTGCGTGAAATGAAACGACAGAAATGTCCTTTTTGATGACGACTTGTTGGATAGGAAACATGGAAATGAGCAAACTAGGTTCAAGTCTCATGGAAATATTCAAATACTGATGCTGCTGATAACAATGTAAACTGATGGTCATGAATGGACATTTGTTTATCAGCTATAAAAATACCAGCTACAAAAGAACTCCACGTCTCACTGAAACTAAGCTGGATGTTACTGCAGGAAGTGTTTGATGTAAGAGAGCACAGACTAAATTGAATGAGTGACAGTACCTGATAGTTTGCTTGTCTCACAGCCAGGTCACCTCTGAACTTGTAGACTTTCTGCTTCTCCAGAGAATCTTCAGTATCCAGAGCAGCACTGTCACAAATCCACTACAGAGAGGAACAACTTTACTACACAGCATGAAGCTGTTAGAGGATGCTGCTCAGTCAGTCACTGCCAGAGAAGTACATGTCTCCATGATGCAGCAGCTACTCAGCTTCCTCTATGTTTAAACATTAAATAATAATAATAATAATAATAATAATAATAATAATAATAATAATAATAATAATGATACTTATTATTATAATTTGCATTTGTGAATCTTTATGCTTATAGATCATAATGTACACATCTGTGAGCCTTTTTAAAAATAAATTTTTCTCAATATAAAAACTATGAAGAAATTTCAACTACTATCTGAAGCCTTTTATAGTGTCATGGTTCTGGGTCAGTTTCGACCCAGTATTTTGAGTTCCTTATGTTTTGGTTTATTTTGCATGTTTGAGTGTTTTGGGGTTGTCTAGGGTTTTGATTATTTGTGATATATTATATTACTGTGATTCTGGTTTAGGGTTTTTGTTCGCAGGTTTTATGTTCTCATGTTTTGTGTGGGTTTAGCTCCATGTGTCATTTTTTGTCTGTCTCTCAGTGTCGGGTCTGCGTCTTTGTGTAGTGTTCTTGTTTCCTGTTTTATTATGAAGGTCTGCGTCTCATGTGAGTGTGTTCAGTTTTACCTCTGTCTCGTCTTGTTGATTACTCCCAGCTGTCTCCCACCTGTGTGTAATCTCCCTGTGTTTTTCGGTATGTATTTAAGTTGTGTCCTCTGTTATTGTAGTTGCTGGTCCGTCTGCGTATCCACCCTCCTTCATCTGTGTGTTTCCCTGCTGTCAACCGTCATCTGTTTCTGCCCGCTCTCATTCATGTTCAGGTTCGTGTTCTGTAGTCAGTTTGTTCCCAGTTTAGTTTAGTCTTTGCTCCGTTCGCCGTTTGTCCATTTCATTTTTGTGTTTAATAAACCACCCTCACTCCTGTACAAGTGCCTGCGTTTGGATCCTCCTTTATTTTCCACACGGCTCATCTCACTCGCCGTGACATATAGAGCCATTATTATTATTATTATTATTATTATTATTATTACTATGTTTTGTCTTGCTGAGCAAGACATATGTAGAATTATACTATAATATAAGACTTTTGCCATGATGCAGCAGCTACTCAGTTTAAACTGGGGTCCTATTCAGCTCTCAGGAGCACAGCAAGACAACTGTTCTGTAAATAGATTATTCACATAACAACAAAAACGATAAAAATAACAATAATACTAATTATTATTATACAATTTACATTTGTGAATCTTTGTTTATGCTTCTAAATCAGAATGTACACATCTTTGAGCCTTATTACAAATATAAATATTTCTCTCCATACAAAAGTATGAAGAAGTTTCAACTACTATCTGAAGTCTTTTATGGAGCCATTATTATTATTATCTGGTATCCTGCTGTGCACAAGACATATGTAGAATTATACAGTGTGTTTAAAGGAGACAGTCTGATGCACAGATTCAGTCACTGATCAACCTTGACAGAAACATCACACCACACTGGTGGCTGCCTGTGCTTCCCCTCCAGCCTCCTCCTAGGAGATGCAGCTGTGGCATAGATTTGAAAATCCGACGTCACCTCATGCTTAAGTTACTGTGTTCACAAAGTTGGGTCTCCAAATCACCCATCCACCAGGTGCAGTTATGATGTGGTGAGGTGAAAAAAATGAATTGACAAACATTTGTGCTCCATTTGCAGTTTTATTTTTACACAAGGTTCACACATGACAGACACAAGAACATCATGTTTTAAATTAAACTACACTGAGCCTGAACCCATCACCTTTGATTTAGAGGAAAGTTTGCTACAACCCAACAAGCCACTACTGACACCTGTCTGACTGAATAAACAAAACCAATCCATGGATCTTCTTACTCTGCACAGATGAAATTATATTTATCATAAACAGACTTCTTGTACCACAGATGGTTCCCACTTGTATTCATGGCAGCCCTCGTGCCACAGACTGCTGTTCTTATCTCGTCTGGAGCCCACTGATCAAAAAATACACACTGATCGTTGACCCAGATCCAGAAGCCGAAGCCACAGATGTAGTGAAGGCCCAGCCAGACAAAGGGAGTGTCAGCCTTCTGAGCCTCCAACCCAACCCAGCCCTGGGTCTCTTTATCAAGGATGGAAACCAGATCCATGTGTTCCTCTCTGCAGTGGTACAGGGCGTCTTCCCATGTCTTGTTCTCTTTAATCAGTTTAAATGGCTCTAAAAGGTAAAACATCAAACACATGAAACTTAGAAGCATCAAACCAAACAGTGTTTCTGAGTGTCTAACATGCTGAGTTAATTCAAGCACATAATTCTTACTGTCAACATTTACACATTTATATTGACTCTACTGACTGACCAGTTAACTTACTGGGTAAGAATGTGTTATTGTACCTTTTTTTCTGCCTTTCATCGTCACCTCACACAGAATTACAAACCCAGATGTGTTTTTTTACACAGTTACATAACGCCCCCACTTTGGTTCATTTTCACAGTTAAATGTATTATTTTCTCCTCTAGTAGTTGTGTTGATTGTTGCACACCTGTAAAAAAAGACAAAAGGTTGGACATATGTACAGAAAGAGTTGTGTTTCTGGCTCTGTTTGATTAAATCATGCTGTAAACAGTGGAGACAGTCGAACAGCTGGATAATAAATGTGAGCTGCTGTCTGAGAACATTTTAGAAAGAAGGAAAACACCTACAAATAAACAACAAAGGAAAATGAAAATAAATACAGATTTTATATTTTACTCATAGAATTGATTATTATTCGAGATCACATCCCATCATATTAGACCTCCTATTTCATTTAATAGAACTGATACAGGGTTATCTGTGTTGCTGTATTACTGGGTTTAAAGACATTTAAATGTTCATTATAATTATCTAAAAATATTGGACATGCTGGAGCCTGACTGAGAACAGAATGATTCAAAGTAAGATGAAGGTATTACTCAGTGGTGTCAGCAGCATTTCTCTCAGATGAGTTCCCGATGAGGATCCGAGCGCCTCTTAGATCAATATTTGATTGATTTATGTTGTAAATAGTGATGCAGGAAATGTCATATAGACCTAATAAGTCAACTGTTCACAAGCTGATGGGATCATTTAAAGTGTCAGAACATGTCGTATTATTTCCATCTAAAGCTTTGTCAGCACTGAATTTGAAACCGTTCACGTCTGAAGACTGAAATGCCACTTTGTCATCCAATTTGATAGTTTCCCAGCCTCGACTATATTCTAATGATGTAAATAAAGTAAAGTTACAAAAAAAAAGAAAAAAAAAGACAATGTCACTGGTAATAATACTTCAGACCGGGACTTTGTGTTTCTTTATCAAAATCTCTTTTTCACTCCTAAATAATGAATCTGAATTATGACTTCATAATCTGACTAAATCTTGGTGGCAAACATGTTTTGCACACACACACTAACACACACACACACAGTTGGTGAATAAACATTCATCAGAATTAATGAAATTAATAATTTGACTCTCAAAACATCCTGAAGGATGACCCTGTTTAATATAATCCACTCCCACCCACACACCAAAGACTGCAGGTTTATCATAGCATTTATTTCTAAATCACAGTGATCACGTATCATAGAACATAATTCAATATAAATTTAAATTTATAGCATATATTTATACAGATATTTGTAATATTGCTTCAGTCCAACAGAAAATCCCCACATGGAACATGTTCCCACAAATATGACGTCTACTGTGATGCACAAGTAAATAAAGGCAAAAGCATAAAAAAAATAATTTATAAAAGCACACAATTAAATACTTTCAAAATAAGTATATTCAGAACAGAAGAATCATATTTTTTGATGTAACTTGAAGAAACTGGTTAGAAATGCACTCTTACCTGGATCCTGTTGAGTTGATCTTCCTGTGAAGTTTCAGAGAACGATGTAAGAATGAGTGAATTACTGCCAGCTCTGATATTGTTGTTTGGTAATACAGCAGAAAGCACAGAATGTAAACCATCCTTCAATACTCAGGCAGAAATGAAACCAGCTTTACTAAAGTCAAATCCTCTTTAAACTAAATGAAACGACTTTTGCTTTATCGAGCAGTTTGGATCAACTCACAGTAAAACTGAACTGTTATATTTGATCTTTTCATTCTTTATAAGGATCATTGAAACATCACTGTGCCAGGCAGGAACATCAAATGATCCACTTACCAATCAAAGTGATGAACAACAGACTCCACAGCATCTTTACTTTAGACTCTTTGCACAAATGTGTCCTCTAATAAGAGAAAGAAAAGACTTCTACCCTCACTCTGGAGTTTTCTGTAGTCACACTGATGTTGATATGATCCCCTCTCTGAGTCACAGCTGGATTTGTACTTCTGTCACTTCCCTCATAGCTGCCAACATGAAAATATACATTTCTCCTGTTTACACTGAGAGTGAGGCTGTTATGTTCAGTAGGCAAAGCATTCCCAGACTTTTACATCTGATTTGCAGATGTGAACATACCATGATTGTTATGATCACCATGTTCAACCTACAGTGTGCGTGCATCCAAGTTGCAGCACATGCAAATACTTTAGCATACCAGGAAATTTACTTCTCCTGTGGAGGCTGTGTGAATAAGAGATATTCAGTGACATTTGGTCTACTTTAAAGAAACAGAGAGCCATTCTTAACAATCGGTCATTCATTAATAAGGTGCCGGGGAAAAAACTTTTAAAAGTCCATCATTGTGTCTACTTTCTGCTCTGCATCTGCATTTAGTTGGGACTTCATGTTTCATGCAGAATTATTTAGAGCAAAGTGCTTCTCACACTGCGAGTATTTGTGTGTGCATGAGGGTGGGAATGCATGTTTGTGTCTGTGTGTGCCTGTATCTCTGTCTATGTCTGTCAGTCACCTCCCAGGTGTGGGGGCCAATCTCCCCCCACCACACTGGATGGTTGATGCCATCAGGCGTCTGTGGTTCTGTGTCCGGGGCTGGGAGCTCAGGTATGTACTGGCTCACTCTCCGTGGCTCAGTCGGGCCCCTTCCGGAAGGTGGGGGGCCCTCAGACCTCGGGTGGCTGAGCCCAGGCTCTCCCACAGCTGGCTGCCAGCACAGCCTGCGTGCACGTCACAGCAGCCCCCTGTACCTTCTGCACCGTGGCTGATTGGTGACCCCATCTGGGGTTCTCCTCAGCTCTTTCAAGGTGGGTGGCGCAGCTGCCCCTCCAGTGGTCCTCCTTGGGCTCTCATGCTCTGGGGGAGTCTTTAGATGTCTGGGGCCTGGATCTCCTCCACACCTGCTTCATGTCCTGGGGGGCAGGGCTATGGGTGTGGGAAACGCACTTTTTGGAAGCCACAAACACGCTCATGCACACAGGTGCTCACAGATACACACTATATCTTCCTTGGCTGTTGCCTCAAAGCATACCGTGTGTTGTCTGTCTCGTGTGCTGCTCATTAACATTCAATATGTTTTATTTACTCTTACTTATACTTATCTAGGTTGTTTCTGTGGTCTCCCTACTGTGTTCTCTTCTCCCTTGTTTTCTTTTCCTTTTCCCCCAGCAGGTGATCCAGCAGTTTTTTAGTGTCTTCTCTCACTGTCCCTCTTCCGATCCGTTTTTCTTTCCCTCTCCTTTTCTTAAACTTCTCTTGTCTATGTCTTTCCCTTTCCTATCCCCAGTCATGTCTGTTCCATTTGCAGTAACTTAAAAGTTTAAAAATAAATGATAAAACAAAACAAAATACAATAAAGTAAAAAAGATCATTCCAGTGGACTGTGATGGCATCAGCCACACATGGGTAAAACAGGGCCATTCATTTACTTTATTAGTTTGTACTTGCTTCACTAATATAATTCATTAACGTTTTTACTTAGACTTGACGCTGATATTATGAAGCGTGCACATGATAGCATTGTGTGTTTTTTCTAAAAATGTTTTTTGTTATATTAATTATGTACCTCTTTCTTTGAGTTATCCGGTTTGGGGAGGTGGCTGTTTCCTGTGGCCAGGAACAACCAAGTACTTATCAGAGACGGGTGTTTTTTACGTTTAGTTGTGTTGTTTTGTGTTTCTGGAAATTACTTTTTGTAGAGTTATATTTAGTTGACCTCTTTTGTCGAGCCTGCTAATAATGTAGTTTAAAAAAAAAAAGAAAGCACGGTTTAGTACAGGTTCTACTTTAAAAAGGGGAACCCTTCTTAAACGGGAAGAGCAGTAGCAGAGCCAGACAATAGGGCTTTGGACTTGACGTCATGCCGCAATGCATTGTGGGGGCGCGGCACCATTTTAGCAGGCCACGAATCAAAAGAAACACACTGTGTTGGAAGGAAGATCCAACACGCTACGAACCATACTTAAAAGCAGCTCAAAAGAAAAAGGACGTTATAGAGACAGATTGCGTCCGGATCCAAAGAGACGGTACTCGCAAAAAAGAACGTGCATTGGAAATGTGGACCGTTATGAAATATGGCAGTGGAGTAGAAACCCTGAAGACCGACCGCTATGATGATCCACTTGGTAAAGTAAATCCGTTGGGCCTTAAGACATCAATTCTGACGGCTAAAGAACCAAATGGGACAGGCAAAAAAAAAAAAACAAAGACATAGAGATACAGGCACACACAGACACAAACATGCATTCCCACTCTCATGCACACATATACAAATCCTCAGCAGTGTGAGAAGCACTTTGCTATAAATAATTCTGCACAAAACATGGAGTCACAATGATAGGACACAATGATGGACTTGTGAGGATTTTTTTTCCCTAACAGCTTATTAATGAAAGACTGTTTGTTAATAATGTCTCTTGTTTCCAATCAAGTAGACCAAATATCCACCTGTTGAAATATCACTGAATATCTTTTTAGTCACACAGCCCCCACTGGTGAAGTAAATTTCCTGGTATACTAAAGTATTTGCATGTGCTGCTACTTGGATGCACGCACACTGTAGGTTGAACATGGTGATCATAACAATCATGGTATGTTCACGTCTGCAAATCAGATGTAAAAGTCTGGGAATGCTTTGCCTACTGAACATAAAAGCCTCACTCTGAGTGTAAACAGGAGAAATGTATATTTTCATGTTGGCAGCTATGAGGGAAGTGACAGAAATACAAATCCAGCTGTGACTCAGAGAGGGATCATATCAACATCAGTGTGACTACAGAAAACTCCAGAGTGAGGGTAGAAGTCTTTTCTTTCTCTTATTAGAGGACACATTTGTGCAAAGAGTCTAAAGTAAAGATGCTGTGGAGTCTGTTGTTCATCACTTTGATTGGTAAGTGGATCATTTGATGTTCCTGCCTGGCACAGTGATGTTTCAATGATCGTTATAAAGAATGAAAAGATCAAATATAACAGTTCAGTTTTACTGTGAGTTGATCCAAACTGCTCGATAAAGCAAAAGTCGTTTCATTTAGTTTAAAGAGGATTTGACTTTAGTAAAGCTGGTTTCATTTCTGCCTGAGTATTGAAGGATGGTTTACATTCTGTGCTTTCTGCTGTATTACCAAACAACAATATCAGAGCTGGCAGTAATTCACTCATTCTTACATCGTTCTCTGAAACTTCACAGGAAGATCAACTCAACAGGATCCAGGTAAGAGTGCATTTCTAACCAGTTTCTTCAGGTTATAACAAAAAGTATGATTCTTCTGTTGTGAATATACTTATTTGGAAAGCAAAGTATTTAATTATGTGCCTTTTAAATTATTTTGATATTTTATTTTTCCATGTATTTATTTGTGCATCACAGTAGACATCATAGCTGTGGGAACATGTTCCATGTGGGGATTTTCTGTTGGACTGAAGCAATATTACAAATATCTGTATAAATATATGCTATAAATGTAAATTTATGTTGAATTATGTTCTGTGATACGTGATCACTGTGATTTAGAAATAAATGCTTTGATAAACCTGCAGTCTTTGGTGTGTGGGTGGGAGTGGATTATATTAAACAGGGTCATCCTTCAGGATGTTTTGAGAGTCAAATTATTCATTTTATTAATTCCAATGAATTTTTTATTCACAAACTGCATACCTATTCAAAATTTATAATGAGGTTGCTTGGAAATAATCTGTGTGTGTGTGTGTGTGCGTGTGTGTTTGGCACAAAAGATTTATTCAGATCATGAAGATTCATTATTTAGGAGTGAAAAGGAGATTTTGATAAAGAAATACTAGAAGTCCTGCTCTGAAGTATTATTATCACTGACCTTGTTTGTTTTTTTTTAACTTTACATTCAGTTACATCATCAGGATGTAGTCCAGGCTGGGAAACTATCAAACTGGATGACAAAGTCGCATTTCAGTCTTCAGTCTACACAGAGCCTTGAACGGAAATAATGCAACATGTTCTGACACTTTAGAACAGCCCATCAGCTGGTGGACAGTTGACTTATTGGGTCTATATGAAATTTCCTGCATCACCATTTACAACATAAAACAATCAAATATTGATCTAAGAGGCGCTCGGATCCTCATCGGGAACTCATCTGAGAGAAATGCTGCTGACACCACTGAGTAATACCTTCATCTTACTTTGAATCATTCTGTTCTCAGTCAGGCTCCAGCATGTCCAATATTTTTAGATAATTATAATGAATATTTCAATGCATTTACACACTGAACAGCAACTCAGATAACCCTGTATCCGTTCTTTTTTTTTTTTTTTTTTTGCGACTGTCCACACTGTAAAATATAACTTGTTGTTTCAACTTAAAAATATCAGGTACAGGGCTGCCTTAAAATTTTAAGTTAAGTCAAGAAATAGAGTTTGTTCTTATAACACAACCAGTTGTTATCTTAATGAAAAATCACATGTTGTCTAAACTTTCGTCTTAGTTTAGTTGACTGAGATTTGTTAGTCAGTTCAACTCCTTTAATTGTCCTTTTACTTGGGAAAACATTTTCAGCTAAATTAAAATAATCTATTGTTTAAACTCTTGTCCTAGTTCAGTTGACTTGGGTTTTTAGTTAATTCAAATACTTTAGTAGTTCTTTTAACTTAGGAATCTATTTTAGCTCAACTAACATAATCTGTTAGCTAAGTTGATTTAAGTTTATTAATTACCGGAGCTCCTTAAGGTAGCTGAGTGAACTTGTAAATCATTTTCATTTTAATTATCAGAGTTGATTGACTGGATGTAAAGAAAAAAAATGTGTATTAAACATCTTAAGTTTTGTTTTGTTTTTTTTAGTTTTCTAACATCCATTTCAGCAAAACTACCTGTTAGGTTTATCTTAGATCTCAGGTTTAAATATCTACATTCCTTTAAATTAATTTTCTGTTGTTTACAGAAAAAAAATAAAACCCACAGATTCCATTAAAGTCTATCTGATCATTTCATACAGAAAGTTTGTTTTAAGAACATGACAAGACAATTACTAATGAGCACCCAACATTCACCATTTATTGTGCCATCTTAGTCATCTGAGAAACAGAAAAATCAGTGACGTAGCTCATCAGGCTCACAATCCATCAAAACTCAAAGGCTGCTCCTGTGAAACAATAAATTTGAACTTGGTCTTGAGCCCAGTTTGGGTGAAGAGTAAATTCTGACCAATACTCTAGGAGCAGTAGTGATTCTTGTGAAGTAACAACATAAAGTCTGCATTAATGTAATGTATCAACGGGACACTTGCTATTTTAGAAAAGTTATTCTTTACATTTGCAAAATTTTTAAACTTCATTGTGCTCAGTCACACCTGTTAGCATAAAACTTGAAATACTAAAATAGTACAAAACCTTTGATAAGTGACAGTAAAGATCAGTTTATAACAACTAAGACATCAAACTCTTGTATTTGTCTTCGTTTACAATTGCAACAAATTCCACAGAACCAATATCTCTGAAAATGAGTGCATGCTTCTGAAACATTTGATAATATGAATATTTCAGAAACATCAGTTTGAGTCTGCTCAATTGCAAAACAAAGGAAAAACTACTGACTTGCATGAGACAAGCATCTGCAAAGTCCACCATTATATTGTTGTTCACATAAGTTTCTTAAACCATGAACAAATGAGTAATTGTCTAATCTGGAATGTAAAGTGTAGTCATTTAGTGACATACAAAAGTGAGAATGAAAACTTGCAAGAATAAAAAAACAAACGGTAAAATAAAAACTGTCCTTAACACTAAGGAACATACAATTACAGTTCTGCATG
Source organism: Oreochromis aureus (assembly GCF_013358895.1). NCBI lineage: Eukaryota > Metazoa > Chordata > Actinopteri > Cichliformes > Cichlidae > Oreochromis > Oreochromis aureus. The sequence goes on from NC_052952.1 coordinate 11,859,924, forward strand.
GCTTTCTGCAAGAGTCTGTTTCTTAGACCATGCACTAGTGAGATGCACTGACTTCCACCAATGTTCATTAGGATGTTCTGAATGACTTCAAAGATGTCCTTAAGTTCCTTTGGATAGTCTATGTTGAGGGCAAAAGAAGGCCCATCAGCATGGAAATGGCACTTGAGACATTCCTCAGATTAGACAGGATTACTGCCACCTCAAGGACAACCAACACATCGATGATGTCTTCTTCTTTCACCATCGCAATGCCAACTTTCATCCTCTTAGAAAACGTGTCTTCAATACCTGTCGGCTATAAAAGGGTTCAAAGACAAAAAAAAAAAAAAAAAAAATTACACAATTACAATTACACAATATCCCTTGTGCTTAACAATTCATGTCTTTCCAAAGAAGAGCCATACTGATGCTTTGGATGATGGTGATTGGCTTTGGGTAACACTTATTAGTTGTTAAAGTTTTTTCAGAATGAGATATGCACCCCCATGTTACAAATCCATTTCTTGCTTTAAACAAAGATCATGTTCATAAATAACTGAGCATGTCTTCAATTGCAGAATTCAAACAAAATTTTCAATTTAAATGGTAAATGGCCTGTATTTGTATAGCGCTTTACTAGTCCCCTAAGGACTCCAAAGCGCTTTACACATTCAGTCATTCACACACATGGGTGGATGACTGAATCGTGACTCAAGAGTTGACAGTTCGTCTTATAATTGGAAGGTTGCCGGTTCGAGCCCCGGCTCCGACAGTTTCAGTCGTTGTGACCTTGGGCAAGACACTTCACCTGTTGCCTACTGGTGGTGGTCAGAGGGCCTGGTAGCGCCAGTGTCCGGCAGCCTCGCCTCTGTCAGTGCGCCCCAGGGCGGCTGTGGATACAATGTAGCTTGCCATCACCAGTGTGTGAATTTAAATCTACTTATGCTAAATATTGGCTGTGCTCTAAACCAAATCTGGCTGAGAATACATGAAATGTGCAAACTGCAGCTACACTACAGGATCAGATTATGGCTCCATAGACAATGCTTCTTTAATCAGTTTATTGATTAAAGTTTATTTTTCCCCTATATTAACAGCATGAAAAAGAGCATATAGACATGGCTGAACAGGTTGCATAATTGGCACTGAATATCAACATCCACCTTTACCCAGCTGCCCAATGACTCTCGGCCAGTAACCTTTAATTGCTTCCCCAGTCTACACAGTCTCTTTTCCAGGGTCCAGGACATTTCACCAAAGTATTGCCCCCACAGCTGTAGCAGCCACTGCAGCCCCTTAAATATCCTAATATCTCTGCCATTACAATATACAATGTGAGAAATCAAACGTAAAGCTGAAGTGAACAGTACAGCAGCGAAATGTCAAAGACCCTGGTGAAGACATGAATAAACACAAGACACTAATAATATCAATGCTAGCTTGCCAGTTAGTTACTCTGAAACCTAGACCAAATCCAGTGTCAAAGATCTTGTAATAATACATTTGGTGAGGAAAAAGTACACATAGTTATCATGTGGCATCTATTGTTTCATAGATGCCACATGTTTCATTTAAAATCCACTGTGGTGCTGTCATTATTAAATTTACTAAAAGAAACAATGCTAACCTTCACAGTCTTGAAAGTGTGTGAGGGATCTTCCTTTAGAAAATGAGGTCCTCTGTCCTCTTCCTTTGTGTAGGGCTCTGGTCAAAGAAGTCAAAAACAAAACCAAAACATTTTTTAAACAGTGTTTATAAAGCATGTAGACAGCTCCAAATTCACAGCTTTTTGATACATAATTCCATCAATATATGATTATCATTGGAGATTTTGAATCAGGCTTATCAGGACATTCAAGTAGAATATGATATCCAACCTACCACCAATATACACAGATTCTGTAAAAGTTTCCACACTAAATGTCCAGTTGTGAAATATGATGACAGACTTTACTTATCAGCTTTCTTTCAATGAGTTCATCAGTTGAACTGGATAACCTAAAACTTAAACAAAGGAGAACATTTCGCAGTTGAACACTTACATCATCACCGAAGCATCTTATGAGCCTAGTTAGCCCTCCTATGCCGCTCTTGATTTTGTACAGCTCCACGAACCTCTCCATAATGGTCAAGCACAGCAAAAGGAACCCTTTCAGGTCAACAGATGTAAGACGGGCAAATTCTGCTTCAACCTGAGCAATAGAAGAAGAGGGGTGGAGAGTACAGGCAGAATAAAAAAGATTCTTTGAGACCCAAATTTAAGCAAACGGTCATCTGAGGCCCATTAGAGAAAACACAAACACACAAAAGCAAACAAACAAAAGATGCACTTTACCTGCCGTTCAGCAAACAAGGAAGTTCAGAGAACAATAAGCTCTGTCTTGAAATCTTTTAAAGTAGAATGATTGTGAAAATGACTTATGTGATGTAAAACTTTAGTAAACGTGCGATTAAAAGAACACTGAGTAAAAGGACAAGTAAGAGTTTCCTTATTCCTCAGATGTTTACCTTGATGAGCAATACTGTTTTAGTCCAACTGCCTCATTAAAGTTACACAACAGGCTTTTTACATTAAAGCCAGCAAGTCCATTACATACTCCCTTTTAGATCTGAAATACTGTGCACATTCTGTGTATATGTAGTGGACAGCAATTTACCCAAAAGAGTGCAAAGTTTGCAAGTCCACCTCATTTAAATGACAAAGTCAGATGTGATCATCTAGACCTGTGAAAATAAATTAATGACAAACTTGCAGTTATGGATGTTATTACAACCACAAGAACCTAAACAGTCTGCTCCATTGCTTTTGTTAATGAATCATTTGTTGGTAGCACGTCTGAATATTTAGTTTATGCCACCTGCATGCGATCATCAATAGTGCCATATTACTTCTTAAGAAGTACCCTGACACTACAATCTTTATATCATTTGTTCTACAGAGCTATTAAGTTACAATATAATCTGTGGTGTTTACAGTATGACAAAATACACAAATTGTAACTTACCATTGGACTCCACTGACAAAAATAAATCCCCAGCATCAAGTTTGGCTTCACAGACCTAAAATAAGTAAAATAAAAATATATGTTATAATTATATTGTTTTCGCCATTTATTCATGTTTGCTAATTTTCTGACATATAAACAATGTTAGTTTTGTTACAATACAGAGAATGCAGTTTAATTAAAAGGTAAATTATGCAAAAAAAAACAAACTTCTGCAGTATACCATGCCAAAATCAGTGTCTCTGATGCCAATTATTTTATCACTACAGCTCTTTTAGTATGGAAACTCACACAAACTAGTCATACTGATCACAAGAGTTCAAAAATAAGTTAAAATGGTGAGCTGTTGTTAAGCATAAAGCATTTCAGGGTAACAAATAACTGCACAATAGAATTAAAGCAAAAATAAACACACTGGAGGACTATCTGATAAAACTAATATAATGCTGGTTTGTAGACCATATTTTGTCTCAGTCCTCAGTGCACTCTTGCAGCTTAGCATGCAGCAGTTAATAACAACTTAAGTGATTACATAGGGGTAAACAGATGACAACAAGCATCCGAGTCCTGCCAAAAGTTCTTTTGAACCCAGCCAGTTATTTGAAATATTGCCAAAATGAACTTCCACCAAAATACAACAGCCTGTGAACTTGAAAGAAATTTACAAGTACAGAGACAATATGAAATAAGCTTTATTAATTAGCCGAGTTAGCTTGCTAATATCGCAACAGTGGTTGAGTGCACAACCTTAAAGCTAGCGGCACAATACTTGTGATTTAGTCAGTGCCACATTAAACCCATAAAAAAGGCCATGTGTCAGTTTATTAGGTCAAGTTTGGTCATGACACACAAGCTGGACCTTGTCGGCTAAAGTTACATTAGCTAAAGCAAACATTTCGGTAAAGAGAAAACACACATCATGCCATAAATTCAAAACATGTTCCAACTTTTGTAGCTCTCTTTCCTTATAGTTAAAACCAATGTTACTCACCTTGAAAGCATATTCCAAAGAAGACGATTAGAAAACGTCCAAGTAAAGCGAGCATGTCGTTAACCGCCAATTCCCCATGATGCACCTCGGTAGCAGTCACGTGAGGCAGTTTTGAATCCTGCTGTGCTCAACTTACCCGCATTGTCAAGTTCACATAAGTTGCTGATTTAGCTGGACTTGAGTTTTCAAGTTAGCTTTTTTTGGTGTAATTGGGACGTTTTTAACTTGTAATTCTGTTATAACAACAACTTCAGTCATCTATCGTCAAACTGATATAGAATAATATGTTGAAATAACAAACAGCTAGAATTATATTTTACAGTGCAGTTTTGCTCTTTTGCCATCAGAATTATTGTCTAAAGGCGAAGAAAGATGCCCAATGGATTTACTTTACCAAATGGACCATCCCAGTCTATTTGATTCACCTTTTGTTTATTTTATTTTATTTTCACTTGTTAAATACGGGACAGACTTGACTGGGGAAAGAAAGGGAGAAAGAAAGGAAAGAAAACAGCGGGGAAGAGGGACGGGGATAAAGGGCAAAAACAAAAAAAAAAATAAGCAGACAAAAATAAATATATCAATCACCTGGATCACCTGTTGAGAGAGAAAAAGAGAAAACAAGCAGAAAAAAAAAAAGAGCAACATAATAAACAACATCACGATGATCTATGGGAATGTAACAGTAAAAACTAAATATTAAACATTATTGTGAAGCATGTAAGATCGACAGCGCACAGTGTGCTTTGAGGTAGGAGCCAAAAAGGGTGTAGTTAGTGTGTGTGAGTCCCCGTGTGTACACCTGTGAGCATGAGCGCGCTTGTATTTAAAAGGTTCCTTCATGGAATGATCTGCTAGGGTGTGGGGAACCACAGCCCCGTCCTCCAGGGCATGAAGCAGGTATGGAGGAGATCAAGACTCCAGACATCCAGAGGCCCCCAGAACACAAGAGACCAAGGAAGACCAACAGAGGGGCAGCCACGTCACCATCCCAGAAAGAGCTGAGGAGAGTCCCAGATGAGGGGTCACTCAGCAGCTGGGAGCCGGGGGGGGGGGTTGCAGTGACGTGCCCGTGAGCTCCGCCGGCAGCCAGCTGTGCCAGAGTGACCGAGCCCCAGGCTGAGAGGCCGAGGGCACCCCACCCCCGAAGTGGCCCGAGCGAGCCCCAGGCTCCAGGCCCCGACAAGCAGCCACCAAGGAGTGAGCCGGTGTGTACCCGGACGCCCATCCCAAGACACAAAGAACCACCAACGCACCGATGTCTGAGGGCATCTGCCACTGGCAGGGGAAGTGGTGGGGGGAGATAGGCCTCCATACCTTGGAGGGCCTGAGATGTCCCTAGAGAGGTGGCGTCTGATACCCGACCTGACATATAGACACAGACATACAGGCACACACAGATACTGTCATGAAACGCTGTGTGGCGGGCAGGAGTAGGACAGAACGGGTCCAGAGGCCGGCCGGCCGCATGGAAGACGGCGGCGGCTACAGAACGGGTCCGGAGGCCGGCCTCGTGGAAGACGGCGGCGGCTACAGAACGGGTCCGGAGGCCGGCCGCGTGGAAGACGGCGGCGGCTACAGAGCGGGTCCGGAGGCCGGCCGCGTGGAAGACGGTGGCGGCTACAGAGCGGGTCCGGAGGCCGGCCGCGTGGAAGACGGCGGCGGCGGCTCTCAAGCCTTGGGCGTACTGGTCGAGGCTTGGTGGGCGTAGGACGGGAGGCTGGACGGGCCCCTCGGGCCCTCCAGCGGAGACGGGAGGCTGGACGGGCCCCTCGGGCCCTCCAGCGGAGACGGGAGGTGGCGGCGTGGGAGCCGCGGAGTGCTGGTGCTCATCCGAGCTTCCAGCGGGAGCTGATGTAGAGCCAGAGGGTATTGGGACCCCTGGCTGAATGTTAAGCTGACCAGAAGACTGAGCTGCTACAGGGGACTGAGCTAAAGGTTCAGGTGCGGGCTGGGCTACCGGAGATACGGGAAGCTGAGCTACTAATGGTGGTGAAGAAGATGACTGCACGGGAGATTGAACCGAGGGCGTCTGCACTGGCACAGGGGACTGAACTGATGTCTGTAGTAACGGTGGTGGTGGTGAGAGTGGAGTAGGTGGTGAAGTGGATGACTGTGCTAGGGGAGACTGAACAGGAGACACTGGAGACTGCACTGGGGAAGGCCGAGCTGCAGGAGACTGAACAGGGAATAGCAGTGATGGTTGTGGTGAGAGAGGAGTTGGTGGTGGAGTTGATGACTTCACAGGGGAATTAACTAGGGGTGACTGCGCAGGAAACTGAACTAGAGGTAGTAATGACGGTTGGGGAGAAAGTGGAGCTGGTGGTTGAGTAGACGACTGAGCTAGTGGCTGTGCTATAGAGAGCTGTGCTACAGGGAGCTGAGCTGGAGACTGAACTGGCACAGGGGACTGAATTGATGGCTGTAGTGAGGGTGGTGAGGATGGAGTTGGTGGTGGAGTAGATGGCAGCATGGGAAACTGAACTGGAGGTGACTGCACAGGAGACTGAGCTAATGGTTCTGGTACAAACATAGCTGCTGTTGACAGATCCAATGGCTGAGCTACAGGGAGAGGGGACCCTGAAGACGGAGTTATGGGTAGTGCTGATAAGGGCTGTGCTGCGGGCAGCAGTGACGGTTGTGGTGGAGGTGTAACGGGTGGAGGAGTGGCAGAAGTGGCTGAGTGTAATGATGGTGGTGATGGAAGAGAAGCAGGTGGTAGTGTGGATGATGGCGCTAAGGGCAGCTGAGTGGCAGACCGAACTGATGACTGAAGCGATGGTAGGGGTGAAAATGGAGCTTCAGGAGGCTGGGCAGCTAAGTGAGCTTCAGGAGGCTGGGCAGCTAAGTGAGCTTCAGGAGGCTGGGCAGCTAAGTGAGCTTCAGGAGGCTGGGCTAAAGGCAATGTAGGAGGCTGGAGTGATAGCTGAGGTGAGAATGTAGCTAGCAGGGACACAGGAGACGGAGCTTCTGGCTGGGCAGCTTTTGGAAAAACAGTCTCAGAATTAATAATCTCTGACTTAACATCCTCTGAGCTAGCAGACACGGAGTTAATTAGTCCACGCTCAAACGGAACGGAATTACCACAGTTCTTTGCATGATTATGGCTAGGGGGAGCATGAGGAGAACAGTCTTTTAGGTTACCCAAATGGGAAATCTTTGTTTCAAAGGAAGCAGTCTTTTTCTTCTCAGCCATAACATAATCAGACCTTGGGTCTTCAGACCCAGTAAACTGTTCAGTATCACTTACACTCACCAAAGGCGTTTGCAATGGCGAGGTCCTGGGTTCTGGCGGTGGCACTTTTTGCTGCCTGTGCGGCCGCCGCTTCCCCCTGGAAATGGGAGCGGAGATAGTGGCGGTTGTCGGTAATGGCGGAGAGGTCGAATCCGACTCCTCCTCCTCTGACCACATCGCTGCGAGGAAAGAGGCAGGTGAGCGGTGGTCAGAGCTGGACATGGAGAGTGAAGAATTCCGCGGCCGTGGCGTGGAAACACCCTGCCGCTTTAATGGCCGCTGCTGCGTTGCAGAGTGCTCCATCTGATGCTGCAGTGGTGGTGGCTTCGGCACTGAATATCGGGAGCGGGCAAAAATCCCTAACTCTCGGGCTTGCAGTACCTCCCGGGCCTCACGTATCATGTTTAGTGAGTCCAAAAATCCTCTGAGTTGACCAAAGTGGGGGTTCCTCTCGAGGATGGCTTCAATGGCTTTGATTCCCACAGTCATGGCCCGAACATCATCGGTGTGGAAATCCGTCCACCAGACCTTGGATGCGGGCGAAAATCAACTTCCCGGGCGGAGCCTGCTGAGTCCATGTCTGGTCGCGTCGTTCTGTCATGAAACGCTGTGTGGTGGGCAGGAGTAGGACCCAAAATGCAGGCCCTTAGACTCAAGGTGTAAACTCAAAGTCACAGCTTTATTGGCTGGCAGGGAAAAGGCATACAAACTAAACTAAACTGGGAAATATAAACTTACACTTGACGGAGAGGCACACGAGGAAACACACAGCTTGAGGGACGACGCGACACTGACTCAGAGAAACACAGGGTTTAAATACATTGGGAAGTGACGAGGGGAATGAGACACAGCTGGGAGAAATCAGGACTGACGAGACGAGGGAGCAAAGCAGGACACATTTACATAAGACACGGACCTTCAAAGTAAAACAGGAAGTATGACACAGACACGAACTTGGCACAGTGGAGACAGCAACTAGGAAACACAGAGACATAAACCATAAGACAGGACTCTAAGAACCGAAAGACACAGAGGGAAACTCAACATGCAGACAGACTACGCAGAACAGAGGGGACACAGAGAAACACGAAGGGCAAGGGATCGAAACGATACAATTCACAAGAACAATACTACAAAAATCATAAAGAATTAAACATGCTGGGTCAGGGGACCCAGGACCCTGACAGATACAAACATCCATTCCCACCCTCATGCTCTCATGTGCAATTACTCAACACTCACCCAATGTGGAGACAGACATAAAGAGACACTGTACACACAATCACACTCCTCAAGCGTACTCTAAGCCACAGGTCTAGGTACCCTTTCCCCCGGAGGGGGAAACTGCACCCAGACCCAGGTAGTGTTACCCTTTTCCCTGGGGTGGAGAGAAGCAGACTGCCCCGGCTCGGCAGCAGCAGGGAGGCCCCACATTCCGGACCCCAATCGGACGGCCAACTCCTCCTCCCAGCCTCCTCGCTCCAGCAGGCCGCAGAGAACGGGGGTGTGTGAAGACTCCAAACTTCCCTCCGCACGCTCATATGTAGTGTTGATGCATGTGTGTTCTAAGGTGCATTTAAAACCCAGGAGGGCATGGAGCTACCTGCCAGAGAGCAGCAGGTAAGCGCATAGCCCCTCCTGATAGCCCTCAATGTCTACATGTATTTAAAATTGAGAGGTGGGCAACGACGCCAGGGGGGAGGTAGAGTTGGATGTCTCGAGACCGGTCTTGGTCTCGAGACCGGTCTCGAGACCACTTTTACGTGGTCTTGATCTCGACGGACTTTTGTCTTGGTCTCGGTCTTGGTCTCGATGGACTTTTGTCTTGGTCTTGTCTTGGTCTCGACGGACTTTTGTCTTGTCTCGGTCTTGGTCTCGCTGTTTCGGTCTTCCATTCTCAAATCGACATAGTGTTCGGGAGATTTGGAGTCAACCATCAGCGGAGCGGGGGTGGCTTACTGGGCTTAAGCCCGGTCATTTTTTCAGAAGCATGGGGCACCGTCGTAAATTCCCCTAATTTTGGTATGATCCGAGCTCAGGCACTAGGCGACTGAGCACAGCACGCATGTGAGCGAGGAGAAGCTGCTGCCTGCGAGTTTGCTGCAGACAGAGGACAGCTTAAGTTTGACCAGGTACCAAAGCAAATCATTCGTACTGAACTAATAATGTAAATATGACAGTGTATCACAAAAGATTGATATCAAACTGATCAGTTGGTTATGCGTTACTTGCTCTTCGAGTGAATCAACAAATGGATAAATAAAAAGCCGAACAACAATGCTGATTTTTAGAGAGTCTTAGCTTACATTTCATATTTTCAGTTGTTACCCTCCACGGCTAAACAAACTCTCTAAATCGGTTTCAATTGTGTACTGATGAACACAACAATGGACATAAGAAGCTTCTTTCAAAGAAAAAACTCAGGTAGATGTTATTTTATATATTATGCTTTGTATGTTGTTCAGTATATCTATGCAAAACAAGAGAAATTTCAATACACAGCAGTATATTCACAGATGAAACCAGATATTTACATACACTTTAGGGAGAAAACATAAAAACTATTTTTACTGTTAAACATTAATTTAGAGTAAACTTTTGTTTTAGATAAATAAATGTTGAAATATCTTTTGAATTAGTTTAATGACAGATAAAAGAGAGACAGAGCTGTCTATTTTTATCCCTTTCATCAAATTTAGGAGAACATATACAAGTTTATTGTTAATTAATAAGAAAACTCCAGACGATTCCATTCTGAGCTTAAGAAGCTTCTGATAGGTTAGTAGAGTCCATGTGAGTAAATTGGTGGCACACCTGTGGATGCATATAAGGCAAAACACAGAGCCTGTTTCTGTGACATGTGAAAATCAAGAGATGTCAACCAAAACACCAGGAACAGAATTGTGGAGCTCCAGAAGTGTGGCTCAATTTTGAATACAATTTGGTGCCATTTGCAATTAAGAAATACATATAGTTTTTCTCTTTACTCTTAAAGTTAACAAATATGTTTTTATATTTATCAATCTAAAAAATAAACATTTAGTCTGATTTGATGTTACAATTAAAAAGTGTTTGTGTTTTTATCTGAAGAGTATGTAAATATCTGGTTTCAACTGTATATTTGATGATGTTGGTGTTTGGCTTGATTGTCAGCACAAAGAGGGAGAGAGAGGAACAGAGAGGGAGAGAGAGAGGAGAATGAGGGCAGAACAGAGGTGGAACAAGAGCAGGTGAGACACACATGTCAGTCAAATGGTTGTTTGGCAAAACTCATCAGAACATGTATCTAGTACCTGTTTCTGTTTAGATACCATTTGTTACTTTTCAAATTCTATATTTATTAAGTTATGCAGGCTTGTTTGCACAACAAGGCTAAATAATTATATAAACTTTTCAGAATCTAAATAGCGTACTTTGGTAGAATTAAAAAAATAAGTGTAGTGCAGGTCTATGATGATTTTCAGTGCTACTATCATCTAGTTCTGATTCTGGTTCCGTCTTGGTTAAGTCCTAAGTAGTCCTGATTTTGAACTGTTGTAGTCCTGTTTTAATTCTGGATTAGTTCTGGGTCTGGTTGAATTGGGGTTTAGTCCCTGTGTCTTGATACAGGCCCGACTTTGTTCTGCCTTGCTGCTTAATTAAAAAACTAGTTTAAGGTGTCCTGCATATGTGATATTTATTTTTTTTCCTATATGAAGTCATTCTTTTTTGAACAAAACTCAAAACAGAGCCTAATAATCTTTCAGTCATTTCTACCCTCACTTAATTTCCTTTCGCTGCTCAGCTCTCACACAGTGGCTCAGTTATGCTCCAATCCTCCATATTGTTGCCAATCACATGCGAGGATATAGGATAATATCATTATGTGAAAAACAGAGAGGGTGAGAGACGCGACAGTCAAGTGGAGCGTGCGTCTGTCCTCTCAGTAAGTGAGTGAGACAGTAGACAGCGGTGAGGAGGGCTGTGCGAAAGCAAAAACACATAAATATGCCTGACACCCGTAAACGAAGCAGCATCTGGCTGCAGTTTAAAGACTTTTTTTGTCTCGGTCTTGGTTTTGGTCTTGGTCTCGTCTCGACTCGGTCTCGGTCTTGGTCTCGTCTCAACTTGGTCTTGGTCTTGGTCTTGTCTTGGTCTCGATGCCCTCTGGTCTTGGTCTTTGTCTTGGTCTTGATACCCTCTGGTCTTGGTCTTGTCTTGGTCTCGGATTAGGCGGTCTTGACTACAAGTCTAGGGGGAGGTTGTACACCCTGATGGTCTTTTGGAAACCGTGTAGCGTGCCCACCCCCAAGATCCTATATGTATGTGTAATGAGAGTGTGAGTAATGTGAATGTCTAAGTTGTGGGATAAAACTGAGGCACAGGCAGAAGGGGACAGAGGGGGGAATGCCTCCCCTGCACCCTGGTGACATACCTTTACTCCAAGGCCCTGCGGGTGATTTTGGTGGAGCGGGAAGAGGGAGGCAGCTGGAGATGGGGAGGGAAGGAAGGGAGGGGCAAGTGACCCCTCCCTGGGGCCAGCTCCCCCGCTGACCCCAGTAGGCACCCCCGTACTCTGCAACCCGCCAGGGAAAGGGGGGCCCAGGCCCATCCGGGGCCTGTATCCGTTCTATCAAATGAAAAAGGAAGTCTAATATGATGTGATGTGGTTTGGAGTAATAATCAAGTATATGTGTAGAATATAAAATCTTTATTTATTCTCATTTTCCTTTGTTGTTTTCCTTCTTTCTAAAATGTTCTCAGACAGCAGCTCACATTTGTTATCCAGCTGTTCGACTGTCTGGCAAAACTTTGCTACACCCGCCGCTACACAGTTAACAGCTGTCAGCTACGTAGAAAAGGATCCTGGTGTTATTTGTCTCTCAGAAACGGTTCATAACTTCCTTTCACTTCAACTCATTCATGTCACCTAAAAGGTAAACCTGTTTCTACATCACCTGTTCAGCTCTGATGATTCACTAAGGACATCTCCTGGTTTCATCTTCATGTTTCCATCTCACCAGATATTCAAACTGATATCATCACCAGTAGCTTTTACGGTGTTGTGCCAAAAAGTGATTGTCTGCCAGAAAGTGATTGCTGTCTGCATGAGCGCGCGCAGCTGCTTAAAGCTGTAGCACCCAGATTACTTACGTAGACAGCTACTTTCATGCAACTGATATAAAGATGCAAAAAACAAAAAAACATTCACGCTTTTGTTATCAGGTAAAGCTATGCATTTATGGAACTTTAATGTTTCTTGTAACCAAATAATGACGCTTGTCAGAAGTTTGCAGTGTATAGCAAAGTCACGAATAACTGCAGGCAGCACGATGTAATAATTAATGCCTACAGTTCTAGTATATCTACTGCTGTTGTTTATATTGGTTATGAGACTGCAGAATAGTAGTTAAAACAATAAAGACCTATTGTGCCAGTATCCCCATGACTTTTTCTCGTTTTTTGAGAATAATGACTGAGAACATGCCATTTTAGGGCTGCCAAAAAGTGACTGGGGCCTATAACTTGTGACTTAAATACTGTTTGTACTGCAGACTTGCTGGATATCATTCAGAAGGGTTATATGTGACACATTGTACTGCAAATTAAATATATACATATATATATATATATATATATATATATATATATAAATTCCTTGCCCCCAGTAACTACAATTCTAACATGTGAAGAAACACAGAATACTGGAATAATTAAACAAATAAATTGAAATCAAAGCTGAACTCAAAAGTTGGGAACAATAATGAAAGCTATCCAGAATCAAACGCATAAATGAATTAATTAATAAACAAACAAATAAATGAATAATTTTGGATACAAGGATACAAAACACAACGTAATTGTGTTTTGTTGTTATATAAGCTGTGCTCACGGCCACTTTAAGAGGTATCTCTTCCAAGTAACATGCTGGACTTCTGTGTTCTTTCTGAACTACCTCAGTTCTTGGTAAAAGATGCTCTTTTGCATACCCTGAGATGAGTCCGACTACCGTGGTGTCATCAGCAAACTTGATGATGATGTTCACCAAGAACATCTTTTCAGCACAAAGTTTAGCTTCTGCACCTCTTTTCAGCACAAAGTTCATCTTCTTCACCTCTTTTCAGCACAAAGTTCATCTTCTTCACCTCTTTTCAGCACAAAGTTCATCTTCTTCACCTTGTTACGGCCCTAGCAGGGCCTTCTGCACTTGTGTGGGTGTGGTGTTGTTCTCTCTCCGTCTCCTCTCTTGTTCCACCCCTCTGTCTCTCTTTTACTCTGCCCTCTCTACAGGACGCACCTGCTGTTCATTACCCTCGTTGGCACCTGGACCCAGTCAGCAACCACCTCTCTGAGGTTATATAGGCTGGGGAAGAACGTGTGATAGAGGGATGTTTCTCTGGTATCTCTACATTGTGTTCTAGGTCCTATCAGGTCCTATTGTGTGATTGTTCTACCTGTGGTGTGGAGTTGTAGGAGTAGTGGGGAGAGTAGCTGCTTCATGTGAGTAGTGTGGTCTTGTGGGCCTCAACAGCAGCAGCAGAGCTTGCTGCTGCTAGTGACAGGGTGGGCCTGTGGGCCCTTGGAAGTGTTTCCTTCTTTGGTTGTTTGATTGGCTGTTTCCTTTGTTGTTGTGACCTCTTCTTTCTTTTGGTTTTATTTATAAAGCGGGATTGCCGACTCCTTATGTTAAGATTATCTACAATAAAAACCATACTATTTGCTAAACACCTCCTCCTGATTTCCTTTTCATTCTGTTCCAGACCCATTTGTTACCAGTCCCCACACACACCCCTAGACCTCCTTAATGGGGACGTAAAAACCTCTTTTCAGCATAAAGTTCAGCTTCTTTACCTCTTTTCAGCACAAACTTTTCTCTTTTTTTTGCAAATATTTTTATTGAAAAAAGAAAACACTGTACTTGTACTTACCGAAAACCAGTTAACTTTTCTTCATTTTCCTAAGTAAACATACATGAAAGAAACAACTAAACAAAAACACACTGTGAAACAAAGAATAACAAACTTCTTTTCAGTAGAAAGTTCAGCTTCTTCTTCTGCTTCTTCAGCTGTTTTTGGCAGATAATTTCCGCTACACAGCATTCACACTGCATATTCACATGAAATATACCTTTTTCTGGTTTAATTTGTCTTCAAGACCCAATAAAGTTAAATGTTCAGATTTTTTGTATTTTGTTCTAAACACAGTAGAGCACACAGACACGTAGGCTGAAAAAATTACTTGGTACACATGAGAGTCAACAGTAGTTTTTAAAATTTATTCTTTTATTTCCATGTTAAATAAACTATGTCATAATTTCATACAGCAGGTTATCAAAAATATAACATTTTCTCTTTGCTGTATTTCATATGCAAATACTAAACTAACCACAGGGGCCTCCCATGATACACTGAGCCTTTCTTCTTCACTCTCTGTGTGTTTATAAACCTCTACTACATAAGAATAATTGTTAAACTTTGTCTTGTATGTTTGCCTTTTGTTCTGTTTTTGTTGTGGTCCTGGGTCTGTTTACACAGCGGTTTTGAGATTTTTGAACTTTTGAGTTTGCTTTCTTTAAATCTAGACAATTATAAATTTCTTAGGGTTTATATTATTTCATGTACATCTTCCTGTTTGTGTAATCAGACCTGTTCTTGGTCCCTAGATTTGAGTACGATCTATTTCATCCTCTTTTATCAAGTACTCATCAGTAATGTTCCTGACAGCCATTCACTCTCACATTCACACCAATAGCCCATTTCAATTCACCAGTAAACCTAACCCTGCTAAATGCATGTGTTGAACTTGGGGAGGAAGCCAGACTACTTGGAGAGAACCCACGCAAACACAGGGAGAACATGCAAACACCTCGGCCAGATGGTGGAGCTTTTCTCCAGTCTTATCATTTATTTTTATATTTTTCAGCTGTGCTCCCACCCGTTTCCGCTTCCTTCTTTACTTTGGGCGTGTTCCAAATGGACTTCCTATCATCTTCTGCCAACCTCTTTTTTTCTTAACCTTGATGATGTTTTTATCAAGGTCAAAATCAAAGGTTGGTGGGAGAATTGATAAGGAGCTAGAAAAAAAAGAGGCATGCACTAAGTAGAACAATCTTACTCTAGTATCCTTAATAGTATGGTACTGGATGTCCACCATGTGTAAACTACAATGTGCAGAATACAGACCACAAAATTTCCATCTTAATTTACTAAGATGTGTTCTAACCCAGTTGTGAGTGAGTCATGCAAAAGTGAATTCAAAAATCTGTGGAGCACAATTTACTTTGCAAATTGCACAAAATCCAACTCCAATTAAAATCCTGTCTTCTGTCTGTAGTGGCTGTGATAGTTGCTTCTAGAAATTTGTAGTTTTAGGAGGGGAAGATTTTATCAGTGTAGTGATCAAATGGTGCAAGAACTCTGTGCTAGTTTCTGATTACTGCTCATTGCTGGTAGAATTTATGACTGATAGATGCAGACCAATGACTGTTTTCTACAGTCATTGATGCAGACCTTTTTATCTACCTCGGGAATTCACCGCTGTGTTCATTACAGCAGTGTACATCCCACCCAGTGCTATTACTAAGGAGGTGCTCTGAATGTGTGAGTTGTACGGGGTGATCAGTGAGCTCCAGAACTCACACCCCAGTATTGTCGCCGGAGATTTCAGTCACACAAATCTGAAGTCAGTGCTTCCGAAATTCCATCAACACGTGCACTTTGCGACGAGGGGGAGAAATGCGCTGGATCTTGTTTACACAAACATTGCCAGCGCGTACAGATTGAAGCCCGCTCGTCTGTATGCCAGAATTAGCAGAACTGACAAGTGGTCTGAGTGTCCGAGGTGGGGCTTCGATCTGACGCTGCAAGCCTTTTTGAGGCTCACCTGAGACAGGTGAGAACTTGGCCTGCAGGAGCTCTCTCTGCCCTTCAGGACTGTTTTGAGCACACTGAATGGGACATGCTCAGGAAGGCTGCAACAAATGGCGACCGCACCATTTTGGAGGACCATCTTACTGATTTAACTGGTCACATCAGTTACATCAGCATCGCCACATGGACTTTTTCTGCTTTCTACCAGAGTGCTGCTTGACCTTTAGGCATATCTGCAAATCTCTGTACAGGAAATGAGGCGATTCTGTTACATTCACTGAGACCACTTTCAGAGTCAGGCTGCTGTGTTAACATTAGTACAAAATAAATGAACCTACTAAAAAAGCCTTTTCCTTCTCCCTCTCTATCTACTCTGTGAAAACCCTCTTTGCTTCCACTGGTCCATTCATCTCAGTTGTTTTAACTTCCTGCTACTACCAGTCCCACTACTTCGATTAATCTTCCTCCTCCTGCTACTAATATTCACATGGTAATTATAATAATAACTGTGGCTCAAATATAGCAAAATGATTTCATGGTTTTATGTGATGGTCAGTTACCAACATGCATCGTAAATATTTTTAGACATGGATACATGCAGGTATTAAAATGTTAGTGTACTAATACATGCTGTGTTATTGTAGATAAACTTGTTAGTCTGTAGTGGACCTCTTATCACTTCTGAAGGCTGACTGACGTGTTAAAATGGATTTAGAAGCATTTGTCAGCTCAGGAGCTGCTTCATGTTTGAATCTTAGGTCCTTATTTTATGCAGCACTGCCACCTGCTGCTCAAAGCAATGAACTATCAGATGAGGTTGAATATTGTCTCCTTGGTTACAAATTAGGCTCTACACACCTCCATGTTCACTGAGCTGTACAACTCCTTCACCCTCTTTTACACATGAACACAGTGACAGACCTGAGACTGAAACCAAATACCATTGAAAAGACACTCTTGATTAAAATGACTGACAGTATTAAAAACAAAACAAAACCAGAACTTCACATTGTGATAATAAAACACACCAGTACTTAAGTCTGAAATGCAGATTCCTGTAAAAATCATGATGCTGCTTTACTTTGACAATCCCAGCTTCTTCTCTGTTTCTCTGCTCCAGCTGCACAATGACCAAATGTATTTAATGTGCACAGATCAAAGTGAGAACTACACTTCAAGACTGTACATGATGGAATTCATGTTGTTGGTGATGAATGGGACTCTCTGCTTATTGTTTCAGTGAGTTTTCATCCTGGCAGCAGTGAGAGGTGAGGGAACCTCTGCAAGATGCAAATAGGTGTCACTGAACTGAACTGGAGCTCTGGTACAGACGTCACTTTCAGGAATTTAAATAAAGCTGAATATGGCAAAATATGAATCACAAGTCCCTGAAAATTATAGTTTGTCTTGATGTCATCGTTTTTCCTCCATGGATAGAAGAGCCAGCAACAACACTTTTGCCCTGCAGTACAACCGACTGTCCACTACTGGCCAAGTTGGTCACATGACTAAAATCTATGTTGGAGGACAAACCCAATACATTTGGATCAAAAGATGCGCACGTGCGAGAAGTACTTTTTTCTTTTTCTTTTTTTGTCCCTGTCCCCTTCAGTACTGTAGCAATCAGAATTATTGTCTGAAGGCCAAGAAAAATTCCCAAAGGATTTATTTTTCCAAGTGGATCGTTATGGCTTTGCCATGGTCCATGTGAGGGACCAGGCAACAAAGGCATAAAGGACACAGGAAAAAAATGTCTCCAAGAAGCTTTTTTAAAATGTTTATTTTAAACTCCAAACAAAGCTAAAAGAAAAAGACAAAATTCAAAAATATAATTAGCAGGCCCATAAAAGAGGTCAACTAACTCTACAAAAAGTAATTTCCAGAAACTTAAACAAACAAAGTGGATGCAACTTGACTCACAAACTGACCTAAACACAAAGACACAGGAGGGTAGCTTTTATAATGGTTTGACCAAACCATTTACACACAAAAGGGGGAAACAAAAAACAAATACTAATACTAACTAAGCACAAAATAACACAACTAAACCTAAAACACCTCTGTTTAGAAACATTTTTAGAAAGACCACACAATGCTATTATGTGTGCGCTTCATAATATCATTGTTAAGTTTAAGTAAGAACATTAATGAATTATTTTAGTGAAGCAAGTGCAAACCAAACTAATAAAGTAAATAAATGGACTTGTTTTTCCCATGTGTGGCTGATGCCATCACAGTCCACTTCATTAATCTTTTTTACTTTATTTTGTTTTGTTTTGTTTTATTATTTATTTTTAACTTTTAAGTTACTACAAACGGAACAGACATGACTGTGGATAGGAAAGGGAAAGACGTAGACAAGAGAAGTTTAAGAAAAGGAGAGGGAAAGAAAAACAGAGGGGAAGAGGGACAGTGAGAGAAGACACTAAAAATTCTGTTTGATCACCTGCTGGAAAAAAAAAAGACAACACAGTAGGGAGACCACAGCAACAACCTAGATAAGTATAAGTAACAGTAAATAATAAATATTGAATGTTACTGAGCAGCACACAAAACCAACAACGCACGGTATGCTTTGAGGCAACAGCCAAGGAAGATATAGTGCTCACAGACACACGTGTGTCTGTGAGCATGAGCATGTTTGTGCGTTTCCCACACCCATAGCCCTGCCCCCCAGGACATGAAGCATGTACGGAGGAGATCCAGGCCCCAGACATCTAGAGGCTCCCCAGAGCATGAAAGCCCAAGGAGGACTACTGGAGGGGCAGCCGCACCACCCACCATGAAAGAGCTGAGGAGAACCCGAGATGGGGGGTCACACACAGCAGCCACAGTTAGAAGCTACAGGGGGCTGCGGTGACGTGCCCCAGGCTCTGCTGGCAGCCAGCTGCCTGAGGTCTGAGGGCCCCCCGCCTTTCGGTAACTATAAACGCCTGAGGACATCAACCACTGGTAGGGAGTGTGTGTGTGTGTGTGGGGGGGGGGGGATCGGCCCCCACACCTGGGAGTGGGGTCTTCATAGACATAGACATACAGGCACACAAAGACACAAACATGAATTCCCTCCCTCATACACACATATACAAATACTCGCAATGTGAGAAGCACTTTGCTATAAATAATTCTGCATGTAACATGAAATCCAGACTAAATGCAGATGCAGAGCAGAAAGAAAGACACAATGATGGACTTGTAAGGGTTTTTTCCCCAGCAGCTTAATAATGAATGACCGATTGTTAATAATATTTCTTGTTTTCTTTAAAGTAGACCAAATGTCACTGAATATCTTTTATAAACACAGCCTCCACCGGTGAAGTAAATTTCCTGCTATGCTAAAGTATTTGCATGTGCTGCTACTTGGATGCACACACAATGTTGGTTGAACATGGTGATCATAACAATCATGGTATGTTCACAATGCAAATCAGATGTAAAAGTCTGGGAATGCTTTGCCTACTGAACATAACAGCCTCACTCTCAGTGTAAACAGGAGAAATGTATATTTTCATGTTGGCAGCTATGAGGGAAGTGACAGAAATACAAATTCAGCTGTGACTCAGAGGGGATCATATCAACATCAGTGTGACTACAGAAAACTCCAGAGTGAGGGTAGAAGTCTTTTCTTTCTCTTATTAGAGGACACATTTGTGCAAAGAGTCTAAAGTAAAGATGCTGTGGAGTCTGTTGTTCATCACTTTGATTGGTAAGTGGATCATTTGATGTTCCTGCCTGGCACAGTGATGTTTCAATGATCGTTATAAAGAATGAAAAGATCAAATATAAAAGTTCAGTTTTACTGTGAGTTGATCCAAACTGCTCGATAAAGCAAAAGTCGTTTCATTTAGTTTAAAGAGGATTTGACTTTAGTAAAGCTGGTTTCATTTCTGCCTGAGTATTGAAGGATGGTTTACATTCTGTGCTTTCTGCTGTATTACCAAACAACAATATCAGAGCTGGCAGTAATTCACTCATTCTTACATCGTTCTCTGAAACTTCACAGGAAGATCAACTCAACAGGATCCAGGTACGAGTGCATTTCTAACCAGTTTCTTCAGGTTATATCAAAAAGTATGATGGTACTTCTGTTCTGAATATACTTAGTTGTAAAGTAAAGTATTTAATTTTATGCCTTTTAAATTATTTTTATGTTTTATTTTTCCATTTAACATGTTCCATGTGGGGATTTTCTGTTGGACTGAAGCAATATTACAAATATCTGTATAAATATATGCTATAAATTTAAATTTATATTGAATTATGTTCTATGATACGTGATCACTGTGATTTAGAAATAAATGCTTTGATAAACATGCAGTCTTTGGTGTGTGGGTGGGAGTGGATTATATTAAACAGGGTCATCCTTCAGGATGTTTTGAGAGTGAAATTATTCATTTTATTAATTCTGATTTTATTCACCAACTGCGTGTGTGTGTGTGTGTGTGTGTGTGTGTGTGTGTGTGTGTGTGTGTGTGTGTGTGTGTGTGTGTGTGTGTGCTAAATATGTTTGCTACAAAGATTTAGTCAGATCATGAAGTCATAATTCAGATTCATTATTTTGGAGTGAAAAGGAGATTTTCCTAAAAAACCCTAGAAGACCCGGTCTGAAGTATTATTACCACTGTTTTTGTTTTTTTAGTTTTTTGTGTTTTTAACTTTACATTCAGTTACATCATCAGGATGTAGTCCCGGCTGGGAAACTATCAAACTGGATGACAAAGTGGCATTTCAGTCTTCATTCTACACAGCCAGTGGTGTCAACTACACTGCTGACAGAGCTTTGGACGGAGATAATACGACATGTTCCGACACTGTAAAACAGAACATCAGCTGGTGGACAGTTGACTTATTGGGTCTATATGAAATTTCCTGCATCACTATTTATAACAAATATGAATCAAAGTTTGATCTAAGTGGTGCTCGGATCCTCATCGGGAACTCATCTGAGAGAAATGCTGCTGACACCACTGAGTAATACCTTCATCTTACTTTGAATCATTCTGTTCTCAGTCAGGCTCCAGCATGTCCAATATTTTTAGATAATTATAATGAATATTTAAATGTCTTTAAACCCAGTAATACAGTAACACAGATAACCCTGTATCCGTTCTATCAAATGAAATAGGAGGTCTAATATAATGTGATGTCGTTTTGGGTAATAATCAAGTATGTGTAGAATATCAAATTTTTATTCTCATTTTCCTTTGTTGTTTATTTGTAGGTGTTTTCCTTCTTTCTAAAATGTTCTCAGACAGCAGCTCACATTTATTATCCAGCTGTTCGACTGTCTCCACTGTTTACAGCATGATTTAATCAAACAGAGCCAGAAACACAACTCTTTCTGTACATCTGTCCAACCTTTTGTCTTTTTTTTACAGGTGTGCAACATTCAACACAAAGACTAGTAGAGAAAATAATACATTTAACTGTGAAAATGGACCAAAGTGGGGGCGTTATGTAACTGTGTACAAAAACACATCTGGGCTTGTAAATCTGTGTGAGGTGATGATGAAAGGCAGAAAAAAAGGTACAATAAAACATTCTTACCCACTAAGTTAACTGGTCAGTCGGTAGAGTCAATATAAATGTGTAAATGTTGACAGTAAGAATTATGTGCTTGAATTAACACAGCATGTTAGACACTCAGAAACACTGTTTGGTTTGATGCTTCTAAGTTTCATGTTTTTGATGTTTTTCCTTTTAGAGCCATTTAAACTGATTAAAGAGAACAAGACATGGGAAGACGCCCTGTACCACTGCAGAGAGGAACACATGGATCTGGTTTCCATCCTTGATAAAGAGACCCAGGGCTGGGTTGGGTTGGAGGCTCAGAAGGCTGACACTCCCTTTGTCTGGCTGGGCCTTCAATACATCTGTGGGTTCGGCTTCTGGATCTGGGTCAACGATCAGTGTGTATTTTTTGATCGGTGGGCTCCAGATGAGACAAGAACAGCAGACTGTAGCATGAGTGGTGCCATGAATACAAGTGGGAACCATCTGTGGTACAAGAAGTCTGTTTATGATAAATATAATTTCATCTGTGCAGTGTAAGAAGATCCATGGATTTGTTTTGTTTATTCAGTTAGACAGGTGTCAGTAGTGGCTTTTGGGGTTTTAGGAAACTTTCCTCTAAATCAAAGGTGATGGGTTCAGGCTCAGTGTAGCAGGAAGATAAACAGTGGTGAAATTAAGCAGAACTTTTCTACTTACACATTTAGAAATATTTTATTGTTTATTTTTAACAATCTTCTACAGCCTACTTAACTGTCTTCACTGCCACCTTTGTGTGTCTGAAGTTACATTCAGCACAAACTTCTGCTGCATGTATTTTGATATGATGGTTATGTGAAACTAAAATAATTAGAGCTATTTTTTTTCTTGAATTTAAAACATGATTTCCTCATGTCTGTCATGTGTGAACCTTGTGTAAAAATAAAACTGCAAATGGAGCACAAATGTTTGTCAATTCATTTTTTTCACCTCACCACATCATCACGCCACCTGGTGGATGGGTGATTTGGAGACCCAACCTGGTGAAAATAGTAACTTAAGAATGAGGCGATGTCGGATTTTCAAATCTATGCAACAGCTGCATCTCCTAGGACAGGGGTGGCCAACCAGTCAGAGACCAAGAGCCACTTTTTTTTTTACTGTGTTACCGCAAAGAGCCACATCATACACATGGGCACACATGAACACCACCCATCCCTTCCCCCCTTTCTCTCCCTCTCTCTCTCTCTCTCTCTCTCTCTCTCACACACACACACACACACACACACACACACCTCTGCTTCCCCAGATTTATTTTAAATGTCACACACCAACATGATAATGACAGAAATGGAGCCCTACAGTACTAAAACCACAGGCCAGTCATTTTCAACAATGAACATTGTGTGCACTGTCTCACACACACAAACGCTCAGTTCAACCAAGTCCACGAACAAAAATATAATAATCTACAACAGCATTTTTCTTTTACAATGCATGTTGTTTAGTGGGACTTCTGGCATTCCTTGCCTTGAACAATCCACTTCAAATCTGGCTTGTATTCCGTTGTTGCCACTCGAAACAATTCTTTCACATGAGTGTCAGTCAGAACAGATCGATGCTTTGATTTCACATGTTTTAGGGTAGAAAACACAGACTCGCAGACGTATGTTGACCCAAACATTGACAGTATCTTAAGCGCAGCCCGTTTGACATTGGGGTATTTTTTCCATTGGCACACTTTTCCAGAACTCAATGGTCCCTTCCCTTAAAGCAGGTTTCAATTGGTCCTCCTCACAAAGATCGATCATCTCCAACTCAGCCGCAGCTTCATCTGTGACTAGCGGGACTTTCAAACAGCCGGTCTCTGCATTAAATGGGTCGACAAGGAACGTAATCTGTGGCCTTTTCAATTGTAGATCATGGAACCGGGTCACAAAGCTTTCGTGCAAGTTTTCAATCAGCGTTGCATATCTGGCTCTTTGCTTACTCAGGGCAGCGCTGGCGACTTGCCCGCTGGCTTTTAGCAGAGTGGGAAAATGTGTTAAATCTCCCTTTTGAATATGTGTCTTGAACAGCTTCAGTTTGTTGACAAACGCGAACACACTTTGCACTAGGTCAGGAAGCATTACCCTGCGGGGTCAGGTTCAGTCTGTCCAAGTGACACAGTATGTCGACCAAAAAGGCCAGATCCATAATCCACTTGAGGTCCGAGAGCTCGGGATAGTTCTTGTCCTTCTCTTCCATAAACAGTTTCACGGCATCCAAAAGCTCAAAGAAGCGAGAGAGTACCTGGCCTTTTGACAGCCACCTCACAGTGCAGTACAGCGGCAGGTCACCTGGAAGCCCTTGGTCCAGCTCAGCGATGAGATTCTTAAATTGCCTGTGGTTAAGCGCATGTGTGCGGATATAGTTGACGATTTCCATCACAGGCTTCATGACGTTATCTAAATTCAATGATTTAGACACGAGTTGCTCCATGTGGATGATGCAGTGGAAATTCCAAAAGTCAGGAATAGTTTGGTCAGCTTTGCACAGCCCCACAAGCCCGTTCACAGATCCCATCATGGCTGGTGCTCCATCCGTGGCTATTGCAGTTAATTTTGTCATGGGCAGATTTGCTTCTTCAAATGCAGCCATCATGGTTTCTTTCACATCTATGCCACAGGTTCTGTCTTTTAATGGCACAATATCCAGGAGTTCTTCTTTGATCACACAATCGTTTGACACAGACCGTGCAAATATTGCCAACTGAGGCTTGTCTTGTATATCACAACTCTCATCCAATGCGACACTAAAATACTCACATGCTTGAAGGTCAGAGTGCAACTGTGATTCAATAGCCGTGTTAATGTCCGATATTCTGTGTTCAACAGTGTGGCGGTGGGACAGTTGGACGTCTGATACCATGCGTTTTAATTTGTCGTTTTCAGGAGACAAGATTTCAACAACGTCACTGAGGCATTTTTTAACAAACTCCCCTTCATTGTATGGCTTTTTAGCCCGTGCAGTGTTCCAAGCCAGCTGATAGGATGCGAGCGTTATGGTCTCTGACCGCTTTGTAAATTTTTGGAAAAACTGTATCTGCTTTTCTGCCTGACTTTTCAAAGTGGCCAACTCGTGCTTGCGGTTCAGTCCCTTTGGAAATTCCTGGTCGATGTTAGCATGGAGTGAGCTGAAGTGGCGCTGAAGATTTGAAGCTTTGAAATGCGCTAATGACAAGGCAGAATGGCTTGCCATTGCGTTCAACAAAAAAATATAAACTCTCCCACTCTGTTAAAAACGTCCTGTGTTCATCTTCATATTTTCTTTTTGCTGTGCATTTTTTCCCTGCCATTTTAAGGGCGAACTTGCTCCTACTGGGAAACTTTGCGGTATTTTCATCTCACACACATGCGCATTTGATGAAAATACCGTATTGAACTCAAGCGAAGCGACGCATAAAATTTTAAAACAACAACACACACACAAAAAACCCCAAAACACAAACACAAACTTTGATATGAACGTAAGAGCCGCATGAAACCAGGCAAAGAGCCGCATGCGGCTCGAGAGCCGCGGGTTGGCCACCCCTGTCCTAGGAGGAGACTGGAGGGGAAGCACAGGCAGCCACCAGTGTGGTGTGATGTTTCTATCAAGGTTATTCAGTGACTGCATCTGTTTTTCAGATTGTCTCCTTTAAACACACTGTATAATTCTACACGTCTTGCTCAGCAAGACAAATAATAATAATAATAATAATAATAATAATAATAATAATAATAATAATAATAATAATAATGGCTCTGTAAAAGGCTTTGGATAGTAGTTGAAATTTCTTCATAGTTTTTCTTCATAGTTTTTATATACAATTTATTTTTAAAAAGGCTCACAGATGTGTACATTCTGATCTACAAGTATAAAGATTCACAAATGTAAACTGTAGTATAATAATAAATATTATTATTATTATTATCATTATATTGATGTTTAAACAGAGAGGAAGCTGAGTAGCTGCTGCATCATGGAGACATGTACTTCTCTGGCAGTGACTGACTGAGCAGCATCCTCTAACAGCTTCATGCTGTGTAGTAAAGTTGTTCCTCTCTGCAGTGGTTTTGTGACAGTGCTGCTCTGGATACTGAAGATTCTCTGCAGAAGCAGAAAGTCTACAAGTTCAGAGGTGACCTGGCTGTGAGACAAGGAAACTATCAGGTACTGTCACTCATTCAATTTAGTCTGTGCTAATGGAGGCCTTTTGTAGCTGGTATTTGTACTTTCAAGGTGTTGCTTTAATATTTAAAATGACCAATGTTGTGGAAGTTTTCCATTAAATAAAGCCTGCAGATGAGTGGTGAGCGATAGCCAACATTCTTTTAATCAAAGCACACAAAGAACAGACAACCAAGCTTGGTGGAGAGCCTGCATGACCACGGGGCAGGGTCAGCAGAGTCTCACTGAGCCTAGTGTGGCTCTCAGTTAAATACCCTTCTCCAGGAACAAAAGGCAGTACACAGTTGTTTCACACCTTAAGGTTCACACTACCTTGCTACCTCCCAGAGTCCTCGAAGAGACAAAAGACTCTCCCTCCTGTGGAGTTGTCTGCTTCCCCCAACTTCCTAAATAGACCCCCACCATTTGTCTTACAGTATGAGTGTCAGACATGTTAAAATCACCAAGGCATTACAATAACGTGATTAATACATAAGTGAAAGAAATTCCATTACAATCCCACCCTTTGATTCTTAAATCAAGAATCACATTAATACCAGAATTTCTTTCCTGACATTCTGTAATCACATCAACATTATTTTACACTTAAAGGAGTTTCACACTGTGTATCCTCACTTCACTGTTCTCCCACCACCCTTTGTTCATCTTTAATCTTCCCCAATCTAAGCTCTCACATGCAAATGGCAACAACAATGATACAGAGGAAAGGTCTTCTCCAGAGTGTCAAAGTACTTTGCATGGCAAAGTGAAAAAGCATTAGATGGTCATTCCCAGTCCCCGGTCATGGCTCCTGGTGTCTGTGCCATTTACAGAGTTATAATTCCAACGCTGATCTTCCTCTGCGCTGTCACTTTTGGAGCTTGGCACGCTCTCTCCATCCCTCGATTTCTGTTCCAACGCAGCTGTAGATTTAAGGCAGAGCACGTCGTACACCTTAGTTGTCTTCCTCAACGTCAACGGCGAAACTCTTTCATTTTATTTTAAGATTTTGCTGTTCAAAATCTCCTCGTGACAATCATTTCGAAGCCCAGGGGTGCAGCCCACTGTTGTTTGTCTGCTGTCCTGCAGATGGTCCCTGCTTCTCACTGGTCCTGTTGAAGCGTTCTCTCCCGGTCGTGGTCTGTATCTGCGTCAATCCTTCCATATCTCTCATGTCACGGTCACTGCAATTTAAAATGAAAGCTTCCACAGAAAACCCTCTTTTGCCCTATGTCAGCTTAGCACAATTAGACATGCACAATGAAGTTGTACGTTGTCTCTTAAAAATTCTCAGGGATTCTCCCCTGGAGTAGCTTCACTCCAGGCCCTGTTGTAAGAAAAAGGTAAAACATTAGCCAGTGGTGTGTCCTGCTGTAAATCATGTGATTAGATCCCACGATTAACCCTTTGCTGTGGAAAAATAGATGTTAGCGCAGCGCATCTGTATGCACACTTTCTCACAGTGACCTCTGCACTGTAAACAATACAAGGTCATGAATAACACACTGCTGGTAAATTCACAAAGACTCAGAAAGTGGTAATTAAAAGGTTAAGTTGGCATGGCCCAAAGGTCATGCAACCTGTTGCTGTCACCTTTCTGCTCCTGTAAAAAGAAATATACCTACATACATCCACCCTTTTGTCAGGTCATGGTGGAGGTGCAATCTTGCATACTGGTGTCAAGTCAGTCAAGCTTTTGTCAGTCCAGTCAGTCCCCATTTTTATTTGCTGACAGTAGAACCTCGTGACGCAATAAGTTTCTACTGCCAGCAATGACGTCATTTCAAAAAAGAAAGAAAATTTAGACTGGATTACCTCGCTGAATCCGTTTTGACAGGGACTTGTTTTCTGATTGTCCCAAATAAGTGGCTTTCTCCCGAGCCCATTTTAATTTTTTGGAGAAACTCACTTGCGATTGTTCAACATGTTGTGTAGCGCTTTCGGTCCCGATCTTGCAGGCCTGCTTCAAAAAAGAAAATTGCTAAACAAAAAAAAATCTCAGTGCACTGTTAAAAATCAAAACAATATGAAGGCCTCTTTTTAGAAGTTGTCTAAGCATGCTCTCTTAGAATGATAGATCAAAACAAAACTAATTGGCAGTTTGAAAGTGGTACCAAAGAAAAATGCTGAATCCCCAAAACTTTCATCCACCAGTCACACCTCACACAACAACAATATTCTATTAGATAATGAGTTTTGTTTTCCCCACATGTACCCAGATGTGTGTCATGATAAGACCTCCCCCACACATCAGAAACAAGAAACTCAATAATCTATTAGTCTCCACTCATCTGACCCCCTGCAGCATTCTGTTCACCCTGCAATGATTCAATCATCCTTTCCCCAAAATAATACTAGTTCACTAGTCTATGTATCACTTTTTAACCCACTAAGTGAACCGGACAAGATGATGGTAACAGCAATGCATGCTTAAAATGCTATTTGGTCTTCATGAGCTTCATTGCATGTGTGTTTGTGTTAGTAGGATTAATGCATTTTTCTGTTTGTGTAATTTTTGTGTACCTCTCCTCTTTGCGGTGCTCCAGACACTTTTCAATTCTCCACGCAAGGCAGTCGTTTTTCTTCCCAGTTTCCTAAACCCAAATTTCAGTTCCCACACTAAAACAACCTTCCTCCATGTTCTCCCCTGCTCCTTCCACTGTGGTCTCATCTCATCTCTCCTCCCTTGCAGCAGTCCAGTGAGAGTCAGTTGTCTTTCAGCTTTGTCCTGTGTTTTCCACTGTCTCATCTTGCCATTTTGCTCCAAATGTGGCAAATGTCCAACTCAGGCAGTCTTTTATAAAGGTCCATTTATACACAGTGAAGTTGCAGCTCGTTGGAAATGCACATCCATCCATTCATGATGATGCCATTTTTCTCCTTGCTGTCGCTGTCTTGCATAGCTGCTGCTGCTGCTGGACCTTTTCTTCACTGCTCAGGACACTGCTGTGAGCTCTTGAGATCCATCTCGTTGTTCTGGAACTGCTTTTCTTGTCTTCAGGGAGAGATTCTTGGAGCTTGTGTTCTCAGGGTGACAAACACATGGAAGTTAAGCTGTAAAACAATTCAGCCAAAACTTGGCTTGAGTGTTTCTAATGATGTTAACCTATAATTTCTTCCGACTGCTGCACGTGAAAAATTGATCAGGGTCTGCTCTTCACCTGCAAGTGACACACTGAGACATTTTGATCATTCTTCTCATTGCTTAAAACAACACATCTCCCTCTCTGGTTCTGAACTCCCTTTCTTAAAAACCCAGAAAGATTGTAGTTGTTCTACGTTAAAACCACCAAACCCTCTTCCTATTTTTATTGCTTATTTTTATCAACAATTTTGCTAAAAAGAAATTTTTTGTGTGTCCACACTAGGGGAGCTGGTAGCCTGCAGTATCACCCTCTCCTGCTAGTTGGAAACAACTTTTACACACATGTCTACACTCCTCTCTTTTTTTTTTTTTCCCTTTTTTCCTGTTCCCCATTTTCAACATTTTGAACCCCATTTTTCGCTGTTTTTACACACACATCAACTTTTCCCACACAACCACTCTCTTTCATCTCACACCACACATTTACTCAGTTCTTATCATACAGTCAGTTATTGAGTTTTGTCTCTGGCCGCCTGGTGGAAGGCCTGCCGCTTTACTGGATCCAGTTTCCCATTACTACACGGGCGTCCCCATGAGGTTCCTTGCCTTCTACGGACCAAGGAACGAACACCGCCACTCTGCGCATTGTATTACGCAGAAATGGTCCCCGACAGTGTACCCAAACCGCCGTTCCTGTGGCGTGCTTGGACCGAACACAGGTCTGGGCGGCTTCTCCCCAACTGCGTGTTCGAACCACTGTCCTTGTGATGAGCCGTTCCCAACACAAGCCTGGGGTCTCAAACCACCAGGATTTTCCCGACAGTGTACCCGAGCCGCTGTCCTGTGACGTGCTTGGACTGACCACAGGTCTGGGCGGCTTCTCCCCAACAACGTGTTCGAGCCACTGTCCTTGTGATGGGCGTTCCCAACACAAGCCTGGGGTCTCAAACCACCAGGATTTTCCCTCCGGAGACTCGAACTCCGGAGTCGGCCAGCGTTCCCCCCCTCAGCCAGACAAAAAAACTCTCCATGACTGTATACAAGTTAGCTACAACTCACCCATCTGCAGGAGTCCCCTCAAAATCGATGGTCTCGGTGGTGACTGAAACACACGGCTCCGTGACTCCTCCATTTCCTTTGCTTCAACAGCTGGTAGGACAAAGGTACCTTTTCCCCTCAGGGGTGATCAGCCCATCCACGGAACCGTTGTTCAGCGACCACACGGACCACCCTGCTCGCAGCGCCATTCTGTTGTGGAAGTTTTCCATTAAATAAAGCCTGCAGATGAGTGGTGAGCGATAGCCAACATTCTTTTAATCAAAGCACACAAAGAACAGACAACCAAGCTTGGTGGAGAGCCTGCATGACCACGGGGCAGGGTCAGCAGAGTCTCACTGAGCCTAGTGTGGCTCTCAGTTAAATACCCTTCTCCAGGAACAAAAGGCAGTACACAGTTGTTTCACACCTTAAGGTTCACACTACCTTGCTACCTCCCAGAGTCCTCGAAGAGACAAAAGACTCTCCCTCCTGTGGAGTTGTCTGCTTCCCCCAACTTCCTAAATAGACCCCCACCATTTGTCTTACAGTATGAGTGTCAGACATGTTAAAATCACCAAGGTATTACAATAACGTGATTAATACATAAGTGAAAGAAATTCCATTACACCAACCAGCAGATATTCTTTCTAAAATGGAAGAACCAGTTACTGTGATTTGAATTAATTGTGACCAGTGTTTAATTTTTTTATATCACAACAACAGTATGAAGAAATTTCATATCTGAGGTCATTTTCACAGCCTGTGCTGCCATCTTCAGGCCAAAAACTGCAAAAAAAATTTTGAATGTCTTTTGAATAAAATATGAAATATTTAGAAACCAAAAGCTCAAAGAAAATAGTTTTAGTCTGCATCTAAAACCTGTTAGAGACACATTGCAGATATATTTGATTTGATAACTTTCCATTTTTACTCCCTGGATTTTTGTTTTTTTAAGCAAACTTCAGTTCTCAGTGGAAGTCCAGCATCAAACTTATGTGGTTTAGATTTATTACTGGATGGAAAACTTACTTTCATATAAAACATTTTGGTTAGATGAATGGAATAAAAGACAACTCTTATCCAATAGCAAACATGAAAATCAGAGCACCTCATTCCAGTGGCGTGTCTAGAAAATTTTTGTTGGGGGGGCCAGGTAGGGGCACAGATTTGGAGAAGGGTGGCAGATGTAATTGGCAGATAATGTTAAAAAAAAAAAATCTACCAACCGTTAACCATCATTCAATAACCCTATAAACCTAATAACTGAATGCACTTTTAACTCTTATTAGAATGAGGTTTTAACCACTACGGTGCAAAGTTTTTAGATACTGCGTTGATGAAGTACAAGAGATACAATCAGTGCTTTGTCAGTGTTTACTCAGCATTCAAGGACAGCAATATTTACATAGTATTTTTACTGACATATAGGGCACATATGTTTTGGGCAAAAACATTTTTGAATATTAAAATACAAACATTTTTAACATACAATTGCCAAATTAGCCAATGCAAAACTTTATCTGCCTATTAAAAAAAGAAGATAATCTTCTTACAAACTGGTGTTTGATTTTGAAACAGGAAAAAAGTGCAGAAACAAATGAAAAGACTAACATTTGAATGAAACCTGAAAGCAAGTAAATGCTTTCTATGCTGCCTTATGGTAAACTTTGGTAATACTGATGTATAAAGAACAACACTGGCTGATGATGAAATACAGTCAGCTGGCATGGTGACACTGTCAGTATTAACCTGCAGGGCTGCACTGGGACAAAAAAATTGGGCATTTTGACTACAGACCGGCCCACCAGGTATTAAAGCCATAAAGCCTTTGAATGAAAACAGATGCTGTTGTGACAGTGATGTACACTGTCTTGTTGGTTTACTGTATGTATGATTTCTATAAATTTTACGTCAGATAAAAACTTTGTTCGCAAGATTCAGATAATTGTTTAATAAAAGCTAGATATTTTAAATGAGAATAAGTAAGAAAAGTATTTCTTTGTCCCCCCCTTTCCCTGTTAATGCCCTACCTGGCCCCCTGGCATAACTTTCCTAGATCCACCCCTGCACAGTTACCAGCTGTCAGCTACGTAGAAAAGGATCCTGGTGTTATTTGTCTCTCAGAAACAGCTCATAACTTCCCTTCAACTCATTCATGTCACCTAAAAGGTAAACCTGTTTCTCCATCACCTGTTCAGCTCTGATGATTCAGTAAGGACATCTCCTGGTTTCATCTTCATGTTTCCCTCTCACCACATATCCAAATCGATATCATGACCAGCAGCTTTACAGCTGTGGCTCCAGCAAACATCAGCTGATACTAGAAATTAATATTAAATAAATTCTAACAACAGCTGATCAAGCTTAAACGTGCTGCTGTTGTTTAGCGCGACATCCACTGGTTTCCTCTTTCTGGCGCAAAGTGGGCGATAAATAAACAAGAGAGAAAAGCCGATCAGCTGATCATTGATCAGTTTCATGATTAAAGTAGCAACAGGAGAGAGAGGGGAGAGAATGAGAGAAGAGGAGGCAGCTGTGCAGCGTAAACACAGAATAACTCCAGCTTTGTGTCTTTTTCATTCTAGCTTAAGTCCGGGACAAACTGCGTCTCTTCTCAGCTCAATACAAAACCTGTAATATTTTCTCTGAATGAGGGACCATTCCATTTTTTAAGGAGCTGTTGGCAACTCTACTAACTAACCTTATGAATAAAATAAAGTTCACTATCAGTAACATCATAGCACCCACCCAGCTGTATAGAAACTCCATCATGCTAGCTAGTACGCAGTACGAGTTATTGTAACTGACTGTAAAAAGTCAGCACAACGAAAATAAACTCCACCTAAACTTGGTTTATATCTGACCCAGATAGACTGCAGGTCATAACTTCTTACCTGAAGGTCAGTTCACCTGACACTCGGACTGGCGGCTGCCTCGGGTCTCTCCTCCTCCTGCCTACCCTTCCCTCATCCACCTGCTAGCCGCCGTGGAAGCTCCGCCATGCTCGATGGCCAGTCCAGCTATGTTAAACTGTTAATCTTTCGCCGAAAAACTGTTTTCTGTGGTGCCGTCTTTTGTGCTTGGCTCTCCTACCTTTGCTAACATGATGCTCATAGCGCAGAAGCCGATGCTGCATTCACGTACACTCGGATATCTGAGCTTCACTGTGAAAACATAATCGTACATTTGATATTTCATTGGATTTTATTGTTTTGGCTTCGGGGTGGCACCTGGGGTGGCCAGTCTGGTTGGGGGGTGGCCTGTGCCCCCCCAGGCCACCCCGCTGGACACGCCACAGCCTCATTCTAAAAGAAAATGAAAATAAAAATACTCAAATACTATGTAGGTGGGGAGAAATTTCACAAACTGACTCGTTGCAGTGGCGGTATCCTTTTACAGTACCATACTCCAATTCAGTGAGCTCTTTAGAGCGTCATGTTTTTGTAAAGACACACTACAAAGCTGAGTGTTACACATCCATGACCAGGGTGCATTTGTTTGAAGGACCCAGGGGGGCTCGTATATGTTTCCCCCCAGCAAAAAATACTTCAGGAACCAGTGGTGCTGTATACTCTGAGCCTGTACTGTACTTCCTACTACTACCAGTCCAACTATTTCTATTAATATTCCTGCTACTAATAATAATATAGTGATTATAACAATAACTGAAGCACAAATATAGCAAAAATGATTTTCATGGTTTTATGTGATGGCCAGTTATCAACCTGCATCATAAATATTTTTAGTCCTGGACACATGCAGGTATTAAAATGTTAGTGTACTAATACATGCTGTGTTATTGTAGACAAACTTGTTAGTCTGTAGTGGACCTCTTTTTACTTCTGAACGCTGATTCATGTGTTAAAACGGATCTAGAAGCAGTTCTGAGCTCAGGAGCTGCTGTATGTTTGAATCTTAGGTCCTTATTTTATGCAGCAGCGCCACCTGCTGCTGAAAGCAATGAACTAGCAGATGAGGTTTAATATTGTCTCCTTGTTCACAAATTAGGCTCTACACACCTCCATGTTCACTGAGCTGTGTACTTTATCAGTTCAACTCCTTCACCCTCTTTTACACATGAACACAGTGACAGACCTGAGACTGAAACCAAATCAAAAGTTCCTTTTCACTGGTATTTGGTTTCAGTACTCCCTGCTCCCTGTTTCAGTGAGCTTTCATCCTGGCAGCAGTGAGAGGTGAGGGAACCTCTGCAAGATACAAATAGATGTCACTGAACTGGAGCTCTGGGACAGACGTCACTTTCAGGAATTTAAATAAAGCTGAATATGACAAAATATGAATCACAAGTCCCTGAAAATTATAGTTTCTCTTGATGTCATCGTTTTTCCTCCTTGGATAGATGATCCAGCAACAACACTTTTGCCCTGCAGTACTACCGTCCATTATTGGCCAAGTCAGTCACATGACTGAAAACTACGTTGGAGGACAAACCCAATAAATTTGGATCAAAAGGTCCGAGCGTGTGAGAAGCACTTTTTTCCTTTCTTTGTCCCTGTCCCCTTCGTGCTGTAGCAATCAGAATTATTGTCTGAAAGCCCAAAAAAAAAAAAAAAAAAAAAAAAATGCCCAATGGATTTATTTTTCCAAGTGGATCATTATGGCTTTGCCGTGGTCCATGTGAGGGACCAGGCAGCAAAGGGATAGAAGACACAGGAAAAAAATTCTTCAAGATGGGTTTTGTAAAATGTTTATTTTAGCCCCCAAACAAAGCTGAAAAAGGAGACAGAATTCAAAAATATAATTGACACGGCGAGGAATGGACAAGTTTAACTAACTGTTTTTATTTTGCATGTGTTGCTGTGTTTTATTAGTTTTAATTTTTTAATAATGTACAGTGTTTTGTTCTTATGGTTTTATTGCATGTTTTATTGTATATATTAACTTGTTCTGGAGAGACTCCAGCCCCTCCTGATCACTAATTGCACATTGCCTGCCAAAAACTGATTTCCGGTATTTGCCAAAAACGGATTGCTTGTATTTAAACCGCTATAAATAACTTATTGGTCTATAATATGTGAAACATATGTCAAATGTATCCCTCATCAATGATATACAAGTCATCTTGAGCAACAAACAACATTCCTGTAACAAGGTAGAAGCCGCAATCAGTCTTTGGCAGTGACTTTTATGTATCCTTTATTTATGCAGTTAAAAAAATTCCTGTCGACGTTAAAAATGTCTCTTTTAAGAGTAATCTGGCCACGAGGACAATTGCAACAAAAGCAAAAATAGTTCTGTAAATATATTTTAAGTGACAAAAGGGAGCTGATTGATTATAATGTAAGTACAATAACACAGCTACAGAGATACTTGAGAAACAGGTAATTTTTTTAATTTTATATATAACCCCTTTGTAATACCTGTTCACCAAAGTCTATTTAGCAACATACGTAACGATATTACACATAAAAAACACACGGAAACATTGGAAATCAGTTTTTGGCAGGCAATCGCTTTTTGGCACAACACACAGGTCACAGAGACCTGGCAGGACAGAGCGAGGGATTGGCAAAGTAGCTGGCGGCAGGCGGCGGCGACGACAGAAACCGAGAGATCGGAGGATATTCTCGAGGGAAGCTCAACTGGCGGTGGCAGCGGGCTTGAACTCGCTGGCGAGTTGGTTGCAGAGAGGCAACTGGGAATATTCAGCAGCGGTGCGGGAGATTCTCAGCTGGGGGACGCCGGATGTCGGGCGAGACACATGACGCGCGCTTGGGTCTAGGATAGCACCGGTAGAGTTCGGAGCTCTGCCCTCGCGGGGTAAGTCTCGCCCAACTAATGATTAAAAGGCGTTCCGGTCATTAAAAGGAAAGTGAGTGCCGTTTTCCTCCTGCTGTCCCTCAGCGACGGCCGGTGAGACCTGGTGGAGATAGTGAAAACAGCAGCATTTTAACGGACCATTTATTAGGACTTTTAGATTTAGCGGACTTTTTATAGTAACATTTTATATTGGTCTTTTATTCTATTTTAATAATTGTTGTCCCTTGCCAGGATATCTTATTGTGTTTTATGTGCGAAAATATTATATTTTTAAAAACGTAATTCTAAAATGTCCTATTGTTTCTGGCTCCGCTACTGCTCTTCCCGTTTAAAGTAGAACCTGTACTAAACCGTGCTTCTTCTTCTTTTTTTCTTTTTTTTACTACATTATTAGCAGGCTCAACAAGAGAGGTCAACTAAATATAACTCTACAAAAAGTAATTTCCAGAAACTTTAACAAAGTAGATGCAACTTAACTCATAAACTGACCTAAAAACACAAAGACGCAGGAGGGTAGCTTTTATAATGGTTTGGCCAAACCATTTACATACAATAATAGGGGGAAACAAAAAGCAAACACTAAGCACAAAATAACACAACTAAACGTAAAAAAACCCACCCGTCTCTGATAAGTACTTGGTTGTTCCTGGCCACAGGAAACAGCCACCTCCCCAAACCGGATAACTCAAAGAAAGAGGTACATAATTAATATAACAAAAAACATTTTTTTTAGAAAAAACACACAATGCTATCATGTGCACGCTTCATAATATCAGTGTCAAGTTTAAGCAAAAACTTTAATGAATTATATTAGTGAAGCAAGTACAAACTAATAAAGTAAATGAATGGCCCTGTTTTACCCATGTGTGGCTGATGCCATCACAGTCCACTGGAATGATCTTTTTACTTTATTGTATTTGGTTTTGTTTTATCATTTATTTTTAAACTTTTAAGTTACTGCAAATGGAACAGACATGACTGGGGATAGGAAAGGAAAGACATAGACAAGAGAAGTTTAAGAAAAGGAGAGAAAAGAAAAACAGAGGGAAGAGGGACAGTGAGAGAAGACACTAAAAACTGCTGGATCACCTGCTGGGGGAAAAGAAAAGAAACAAGGAGAAGAGAACACAGTAGGGAGACCACAGCAACAACCTAGATAAGTATAAGTAAGAGTAAATAAAACATATTGAATGTTAATGAGCAGCACACAAGACAGACAACACACGGTATGCTTTGAGGCAACAGCCAAGGAAGATATAGTGTGTATCTGTGAGCACCTGTGTGCATGAGCGTGTTTGTGGCTTCCAAAAAGTGTGTTTCCCACACCCATAGTCCTGCCCCCCAGGACATGAAGCAGGTGTGGAGGAGATCCAGGCCCTAGACATCTAAAGACTCCCCCAGAGCATGAGAGCCCAAGGAGGACCACTGGAGGGGCAGCTGCGCCACCCACCTTGAAAGAGCTGAGGAGAACTCCAGACGGGGTCACCAATCAGCCACGGTGCAGAAGGTACAGGGGGCTGCTGTGACGTGCACGCAGGCTGTGCTGGCAGCCAGCTGTGGGAGAGCCTGGGCTCAGCCACCCGAGGTCTGAGGGCCCCCCACCTTCCGGAAGGGGCCCAACTGAGCCACGGAGAGTGAGCCAGTACATACCTGAGCTCCCAGCCCCGGACGCAGAACCCCCGACGCCTGATGGCATCAACCATCCAGTGTGGTGGGGGGAGATTGGCCCCCACACCTGGGGGGGGACTGACAGACATAGACAGAGATACAGGCAAACACAGACACAAACATGCATTCCCACCCTCATGCACACACAAATACTTGCAGTGTGAGGAGCACTTTGCTCTAAATAATTCTGCATGAAACATGAAGTCCCAACTAAATGCAGATGCAGAGCAGAAAGTAGACACAATGATGGAGTTTTAAAAGTTTTTTCCCCGGCACCTTATTAATGAATGACCGATTGTTAATAATGGCTCTCTGTTTCTTTAAAGTAGACCAAATGTCACTGAATATCTCTTATTCACACAGCCTCCACAGGAGAAGTAAATTTCCTGCCATACTAAGTATTAAGTATTTGCATGTGCTGCTACTTGGATGCACGCACAATGTAGGTTGAATATGGTGATCATAACAATCATGGTATGTTCACATCTGCAAATCAGATGTAAAAGTCTGGGAATGCTTTGCCTACTGAACATAACAGCCTCACTCTGAGTGTAAACAGGAGAAATGTGTATTTTCATGTTGGCAGCTATGAGGGAAGTGACAGAAGTACAAATTCAGCTGTGACTCAGAGAGGGGATCATATCAACATCAGTGTGTCTACAGAAAACTCCAGAGTGAGGGTAGAAGTCTTTTCTTTCTCTTATTAGAGGACACATTTGTGCAAAGAGTCTAAAGTAAAGATGCTGTGGAGTCTGTTGTTCATCACTTTGATTGGTAAGTGGATCATTTGATGTTCCTGCCTGGCACAGTGATGTTTCAATGATCGTTATAAAGAATGAAAAAGATCAAATATAACAGTTCAGTTTTACTGTGAGTTGATCCAAACTGCTCGATAAAGCAAAAGTCATTTAATTTAATTCAAAGAGGATTTGACTTTAGTAAAGCTGGTTTCATTTCTGCCTGAGTATTGAAGGATGGTTTACATTCTGTGCTTTCTGCTGTATTACCAAACAACAATATCAGAGCTGACAGTAATTCACTCACTCTTACATCGTTCTCTGAAACTTCACAGGAAGATCAACTCAACAGGATCCAGGTAAGAGTGCATTTCTAATCAGTTTCTTCAAGTTACATCAAAAAGTATGATGGTACTTCTCTTCTGAATATACTTATTTGGAAAGTGTTTAATTGTATGCCTTTTAAATTGTTTTTTTTATACTTTTCCCATTTATTTATTTGTGCATCACAGTAGACATCATATCTGTGGGAACATGTTCCATGTGGGGATTTTCTGTTGGACTGAAGCAATATTACAAATATCTGTTTAAATATATGCTATAAATTTAAATTTATATTGAATTATATTCTATGATACGTGATCACTGTGATTTAGAAATAAATGCTTTGATAAACATGCAGTCTTTGGTGTGTGGGTGGGAGTGGATTATATTAAACAGGGTCATCCTTCAGGATGTTTTGAGAGTCAAATTATTAATTTCATTAATTTTGATGAATTTTCTTTCACCAACTGCATAACTATTCAACATTTATAATGTAGTGAGGCTGCTTGGAAAGTGTGTGTGTGTAAAAAACAAAAAACAAACAAACAAACAAAAAACAAACATGTTTGCCACCAAGATTTAGTCAGATTATGAAGTCATAATTCAGATTCATTATTTTGGAGTGAAAAGGAGATTTTGATAAAGAAACACGAAGTATTATTTATTATCTGAAGTATTATTACCACTGACATTGTTTCCTTTTTTCTTACATCATCAGGATGTAGTCCAGGCTGGGAAACTATCAAACTGGATGACAAAGTGGCATTTCAGTCTTCAGTCTACACAAACAATGGTGTCAGTTACACTTCTGACAGAGCTTTGGACGGAAACAATGCAACATGTTCTAACACTGTACCACAGCCCATCACCTGGTGGACAGTTGACTTATTGGGTCTATATGAAATTTCCTGCATCACTATTTACAACGTAAATCAAGACAATATTGATCTAAGAGGCGCTCGGATCCTCATCGGGAACTCATCTGAGAGAAATGCTGCTGATACCACTGAGTAATACCTTCATCTTACTTTGAATCATTCTGTTCTCAGTCAGGCTCCAGCATGGCCAATATTTTTAGATAATTATAATGAACATTTAAATGTCATTAAACCCAGTAATACAGTAACGCAGATAACCCTGTATCAGTTCTATCAAATAAAACAGGTCTAATATGATGTGATGTGGTTTGGAGTAATAATCAAGTATATGTATAGAATATAAAATCTTTTATTCTCATTTTCCTTTGTTGTTTATTTGTAGGTGTTTTCCTTCTTTCTAAAATGTTCTCAGACAGCAGCTCACATTTATTATCCAGCTGTTCGACTGTCTCCACTGTTTACAGCATGATTTAATCAAACAGAGCCAGAAACACAATCTTTCTGTACATCTGTCCAAACTTTTGTCTTTTTTTACAGGTGTGCAACAATCAACACAACTACTAGAGGAGAAAATAATACATTTAACTGTGAAAATGGACCAAAGTGGGGGCGTTATGTAACTGTGTACAAAAACACATCTGGGCTTGTAATTCTGTGTGAGGTGACGATGAAAGGCAGAAAAAAAGGTACAATAAAACATTCTTACCCACTAAGTTAACTGCTCAGTCAGTAGAGTCAATATAAATGTGTAAATGTTGACAGTAAGAATTATGTGCTTGAATTAACACAGCATGTTAGACACTCAGAAACACTGTTTGGTTTGATGCTTCTAAGTTTCATGTTTTTGATGTTTTTCCTTTTAGAGCCATTTAAACTGATTAAAGAGAACAAGACATGGGAAGACGCCCTGTACCACTGCAGAGAGGAACACATGGATCTGGTTTCCATCCTTGATGAAGAGACCCAGGGCTGGGTTGGGTTGGAGGCTCAGAAGGCTGACACTCCCTTTGTCTGGCTGGGTCTTCACTACATCTGTGGGTTTGGCTTCTGGATCTGGGTCAACGATCAGTGTGTATTTTTTGATCAGTGGGCTCCAGATGAGACAAGAACAGCAGTCTGTGGCACGAGGGCTGCCATGAATACAAGTGGGAACCATCTGTGGTACAAGAAGTCTGTTTATGATAAATATAATTTCATCTGTGCAGTGTAAGAAGATCCATGGATTGGTTTTGTTTATTCAGTTAGACAGGTGTCAGTAGTGGCTTGTTGGGTTTTAGGAAACTTTCCTCTAAATCAAAGGTGATGGGTTCAGGCTCAGTGTAGCAGGAAGATAAACAGTGGTGAAATCAAGCAGAGCTTTTCTACTTACACATTTAGAAATATGTTATTGTTTATTTTTAACAATCTTCTACAGCCGACTTAACTGTCTTCACTGCCTCCTTTGTGCGTCTGAAGTTACATTCAGCACAAACTTTTGCTGCATGTATTTTGATATGATGGTTATGTGAAACAAAAATAATTAGACCTATTTTTTTTCTTTAATTTAAAACATGGATTCCTCGTGTCTGTTGTAAAAATAAAACTGCAAATGGAGCACAAATGTTTGTCAATTCAGTTTTTTCACCTCACCACATCATCACACCACCTGGTGGATGGGTGATTTAGAGACCCAACTTTGTGAACACGGTAACTTAAGAATGAGGTGAAGTCAGATTTTCAAATCTGCTACAGCTGCATCTCCTAGGAGGAGGCTGGAGGGGAAGCACAGGCAGCCACCAGTGTGGTGTGATGTTTCTGTCAAGGTTGTTCAGTGACTGAATCTGTGCATCAGACTGTCTCCTTTAAACACACTGTATAATTCTACATGTGTCTTGTGCACAGCAGGATACCAGATAATAATAATAATAATGGCTCCATAAAAGACTTCAGATAGTAGTTGAAATTTCTTCATACTTATGTATGGAGAGAAATATTTATATTTGTAATAAGGCTCACAGATGTGTACATTCTGATTTAGAAGCATAAACAAAGATTCACAAATGTAAATTGTATAATAATAATTAGTATTATTGTTATTTTTATTATATTGTTTTTGTTGTTATGTGAATAATCTATTTACAGAACAGTTGTCTTGCTGTGCTCCTGAGGGCTGAATAGGACCCCAGTTTAAACATAGATGCTTCTTTTTTAAGGAAGCTGAGTAGCTGCTGCATCATGGAGACATGTACTTCTGGCAGTGACTGACTGAGCAGCATCCTCTAACAGCTTCATGC
Organism: Oreochromis aureus; assembly: GCF_013358895.1. NCBI lineage: Eukaryota > Metazoa > Chordata > Actinopteri > Cichliformes > Cichlidae > Oreochromis > Oreochromis aureus. Next base: position 11,901,445 of record NC_052952.1, read on the forward strand.
TGTGTAGTAAGGTTGTTCCTCTCTGCAGTGGTTTTGTGACAGTGCTGCTCTGGATACTGAAGATTCTCTGGAGAAGCAGAAAGTCTACAAGTTCAGAGGTGACCTGGCTGTGAGACAAGCAAACTATCAGGTACTGTCACTCATTCAATTTAGTCTGTGCTCTCTTACATCAAACACTTCCTGAAATAACATCCAGCTTAGTTTCAGTGAGACGTGGAGTTCTTTTGTGGCTGGTATTTTTATAGCTGATAAACAAATGTCCATTCATGACCATCAGTTTACATTTTTATCAGCAGCATCAGTATTTGAATATTTCCGTGAGACTTGAACCTAGTTTGCTCATTTCCATGTTTCCTGTCCAACAAGCCGTCTCATTAAAAAGAGATTAAAAAGTCATTTCACGCAGCCAAAAGTGCACAGATGTAGTCAGCACTGTGTTACACTGTGTGTATTTATTGACAGTTAAAAACAACTTGACAAACTTTCTTTTGCCTTTATTTTGTCATTTAGTTTGCCCTTAAAAGCTAATAAAGTTAAAAGTTCAGATTTTTTGTATTTTGTTCTAAACACAGAAGAGTGCTCACACACACAGGCTGAATAAGAAAAAAATAAAAAAAATACTGAAATATTACTGGGTACACATGAGGAATGGGCTGTATGAAAATAATAATAATAATAATAATCAAAAATGCAAATGTTACAGCAGTAAAGCTGTTTCTTCCAAGGATAAAGAATGATGATATAATTTTTTTCAAGATAATTCTCACTTTTGGGAAACATGTTTATCATACCTAAACACATTTTTTCCCCTTAAAGTTTGAACTATTTTACTGCTGTGTTGACCTTATTACCATTTTTTAAAGCCTGTGATACTGGACTCCTTGTCATTCTCGAGCACCCTTGGGGGTGTGTCCATTTTGACTTTGGCCATACTCGGCACAGATCTTCCTCTGCACTATGCAGCTACTTGGTTGTGATGTTCCATGTTTGCCCTGCATGCTAGCATCTTGCACCCTCCTGTTATGTGGTTCATAACAGTCTTTCCTTATTTTACTGCCCTCTGCCATGGCAAAGACTAGAGATAATGCTCAGGTCAAGATGGTATCTGAACATGTAACAAGAAGAGATGAGTAAATAGTGAGAGTCAGTCAGGGTGTTTGTGTAAATCAGTGGCATGTGTAGCTGTGGGAAAGATGAAGAAATACATACTGAATTTTTTATCAATAATTAAATGATATGCATGTAAAATCTGAGGCATTATTCAAAGAAATGTTTCTTTAAGATGTACCTGTGCATGTGGAGAGCTGTTGCTGTTTCTGCAACACTACACCAGTCTATTTTCCATGGAGGCATGGCTAGAATATTTAGTTTCCCTGAATCACTGTGTTTCTCAGAAATGTCTTCATTTGTTCTAACGCTCAACTTCTGCTCTAGTCATGGATCACTGGGAGAGTGAGAGTCTCTGAAAAGACTTCCCCATGGTTGTTGAGCTGGAGCAGGTCTACAGCACCACAGGAGGCTCTGAACTCTTCCTTCGAGTAGTCGAGGCAAAGCTTGGTCTTCAGTTTGCCTCCACTGAGGACAGGATAGACCAGGGGTCTGCAACCTTTTACACCCAAAGAGCCACTTGGACCCGGTTTCCACGCAAAAGAAAACACTGGGAGCCGCAAATACTTTTTGACATCTAAAATGAAGATAACACTGTATATATTGTTTTTTACCTTTGTGCTTTGTGTGAACAACTAAGGTGTGCTGTTTATGAAATCCATGAAGTGCTACAGAGAAAATTACATTTTATTTATGTAATCAACACATTTTGAACTCTTAAAGAAATATAACAAAAGCAAAGACACCCAGCTGAACTAAAATGATCCAGCAAACAAAACTGTTGTCAGCCTCCACCCTTATATCGCCTTTGGGCTGTTGGAGCCTTGACCTGACTCTTAAAAATAATTGGAAAAAAGCTCTATGCTGCTGAAAATGAAAAATAGATATTTGCAAAATTCTGCCTAAATATGTATTTTACCTGGTTAATGCGTCGCGGCGGGCGTGGTTTGCAGCGCCGCTGCAGGGGAGGCGGACGCACCTGAGCGACACCCGCAATCACGCCTCGCTGCCTTTACGTCTGTGCTATCTGTGCTGTTGTGTTGTTGGTGGTGTGTGTCGGGCTGTGACCTGAAAAGCTACAGCCGGCTGTATGCGTACAGCAACCGTGTGTGAAAAGTGGTCAATAAAGAGATGCTCAAAAGCATGCTCATGGAAACATCGTCGGGTCTGCCGTGATTTGTTTACAATGGGACTTCTGCTCCTGAACCTCTGCGCACAGAGTCCGCCAAATCGGGGCTGTACGAAGTCAGTTTACGCAGGACTGTAAGCTGTCATCTGTCAGGCGTGAGCAGTGTTTGTCTTTAACATAGTTCACGGTGGAGAACAGCTGCTGACATAATGTGGATCCGAAGATCCATAATTGGCCTACCTGGGGTTGAAAGTCTCGATAAATGCACGGCGTTTCAAGCGGGTACACCAAGCTTCCGCGAGTGTGGCGCTTATTTTGAGCCATGAAAAATAATAGAATATAATTTTATTTTTATATTTCAATATCACAATAATCTTCCAATTTAGAACTACGAGTTAAAAAGAACTAACATAAATAAAATACACTTCAGCTAAATACTTCTCATTTATTTTCCCAAACTAGGCGGAGCCGCAGTATAAGGACTAAAGAGCCGCATGCGGCTCCGGAGCCGCGGGTTGCCGACCCCTGGGATAGACTTTCAAGGTGTTGCTTTAATATTTAAAATGACCAACCAGCAGATATTCTTTCTAAAATGGAAGAACCAGTTACTGTTATCTGAATTAATTGTGACCAGTGTTTAATTTTTTAATATCACAACAACAGTGTGAAGAAATTTAAAATCTGAGGTCATTTTCAGAGCCTGTGCTGCCATCTTCAGGACAAAAAGTGCAAAACATTTTTGAATGTCTTTTGAATAAAATATGAAATATTTAGGAACCAAATGCTCAAAGAAAATATTTTTAGTCTCCATCTAAAACCTATCAGAGACACATTGCAGATATATTTGGTTTGATGACTTTCCATTTTTACTCCCTGGATTTTTTTTAAGCAAACTTCAGTTCTCAGTGGAAGTCCAGCATCAAACTTATGTGGTTTAGATTTATTACTGGATGGAAAACTTACTTCCATATAAATAATTCTGGTTAGATGAATGGAATAAAAGACAACTCTTATCCAATGGCAAACATGAAAATCAGAGCACCTCATTCTAAAAGAAAATTTAAAAAAAATACTCAAATACTATGTAGGTGGGGAGAAATTTCACAAACTGACTCGTTGCAGCGGCGGCATCCTTTTACAGTACCATGCTCCAGTTCAGTGAGCTCTTTAGAGCGTCATGTTTTTGTAAAGACACACTAAAAAACTGGGTGTTCCACATGCATGACCAGGGTGCATGTGTGTGAAAGACCCAGGGGGGCTCGTATATGTTTGTTTCCCCCCCCCAAAAAAAATACTTCAGGAACCAGTGGTGCTGTATACTCTGAGCCTGTACTGTATTTCCTACTACTACCAGTCTATTTCTATTAATCTTCCTCCTCCTGTATGATGTACTGATTATAATAATAGCTGAGGCTCAAATATAGGAAAGTGATTTTCATGTTTTTATGTGTTGGCCAGTTATCAACATACATCACAAATATTTTTAGACACGGACAAATGCAGGTATTAAAATGTCAGTCTACTAATATATGCTGTGTTATTGTAGATAAACTTGTTAGTCTGTAGTGGACCTCTTATCACTTCTGAAGGCTGATTCGTGTATTAAAACGGATCTAGAAGCAGTTCTGAGCTCAGGAGCTGTTTGAATCTTAGGTCCTTATTTTATGCAGCACCGCCACCTGCTGCTGAAAGCAATGAACTACCAGATGTGGTTGAATATTGTCTCCTTGTTCACAAATTAGGCTCTACACACCTCCATGTTCACTGAGCTGTGTGCTTTATCAGTACAACTCCTTCACTCTCTTTTACACATGAACACAGTGACAGACCTGAGACTGAAACCAAGTACCAACGAAAAGGAACTTTTGATTTAAATGACTGACAGTATATAAAAAAAAAAAAAATCAAATCTTAACTCCAAACGGTACTTAATACAACACCCCAGTACTTAAGTCTGAAATGCAGATTCTTGTACTTTTGCAGCAAAAACCATAATACTTTGACAATCCCATCTGCTTGTCTGTTTCTCTGCTCCAGGTGCACAATGACCAAATGTTTTAATTCGCACAGTTCAAAGTAAGTGAGTGTCCATTCTTAAAAGAGTCTAGAAACATATCGGTCAGTGGTCCAGCAAGAAGGTGACTTAGCTTTTTATACAATTCTGGGGAGAAACCATCGGGTCCTGGTGCTTTTTCGTCCCGGTCCCCAAAAGGAACCGTCCCAATGAGCTGAATGACTTCTGACCGGTGGCACTGACGTCACATCTTATGAAGACTCTAGAGCGGCTCTTCCTCAACCTCCTCCGACCACAGGTACAACATGCCCAGGACCCACTACAGTTCGCATACAAGGCGGATGTCGGAGTGGAGGATGCCATCCTGTACCTCCTACATAGAGCCCACTCACACCTGGACGGGGGAAAAGGCACGGTCAGGATCCTGTTTCTTGACTTTTCCAGTGCCTTTAATACTATCCGGCCCTGTATGCTCCAGGAAAAACTGAACAGGATGCAGGTGGACCCCTGCCTGGTCGCTTGGATCTCCGACTACCTCACTGACAGACCAGTACTGCAGCCTGACGTACTGCAGTACGTCAGGCTGAAGGACATCATGTCTGACACTGTGGTCAGCAGCACAGGAGCACCACAGGGAACTGTGCTGTCCCCTCTTCTCTTCACCCTGTACACCTTTGACTTCTGCTACAACTCTGAATTATGCCATGTTCAGAAGTTTGCAGACGACACGGCCATCATGGGGTGTATCTGGGATGATCAGGAAGAGGAGTACAGAAGTCTGGTGAGGAACTTCACATGGAGTCACACAAACCACCTGCAACTCAACACTTCAAAGACCAAGGAACTGGTTGTGGACTTCCGGCGGTCCAGAGAAGGTCCACTGCCGGTTCAGATAGAGGGGGAGGAGGTGGAGGTGGTCAACAAGTACAAGTACCTCGGGCTGTGGGTGGACAACAAACTGGACTGGTCATGCAACACAGAGCACCTGTATAAAAAGCCCAAAGCCGACTGTACTTCCTCAGGAGGCTGAGGTCTTTAACATCTGCAGGAAGCTCCTGAGGATGTTTTACCAGTCAGTGGTTGCTGGAGTACTTTTCTATGCTGTGGTGTGCTGGGGAGCAGCACAGCAAAGGACTCATCCAGACTGGAAAAACTGATCAAGAAGGCTAGCTCTGTGGTCGGCATGAAGCTGGACACTCTGGTGTCAGTGGCAGAGAAAAGGACACTAAAAAAATTGCTGGACATTATGGACAATGCTGGGCATCCTCTGCACACGGCCATAAACAACCAGAGGAGTCTGTTCAGTGACAGGTTGCTTCTCTCAAAGACAAGAACCAACAGACTTAAAACTCCTTTGTCCCACACGCCAGCAACTGTTTAACTCCTCTCTGGAGGGAGAGGAGGGAAACAGGAGGACAAAGGAGGGGGAACAACTAAGCTGTAGTGCCTCTTCACTTCACTGTGCAATACTTTTGTGCAATACTTTTTGTTAATAGTCAACGGTGCAATAGACTTCAATACTTGAAATGTGCAATTCCCTTGTATTCTTATTCCTATTTATTCTATTTATCCCTTTCGTATATTTTATTTATATATGTCTCTGTATTTATATATGTGTATATATATAATATTCTGCTCACGTTCTGTAACTTCTGTCGGTGCTGTGCTTTTGGAAACCGAATTTCCCAGAGGAACCCACCCGAGAGATTAATAAAGTTTTATCTTATCTTATGTTATCTTATCTCTTATGAGCAGTGGCGGTCCTAGCCTGTTTGGCCCTCTGGGCGAACACTCCCTCTGGAATTTCATATATACTGAATTTCACCATACTGAATTTCACCAGAGAAACACACACACACACACACACACACACACACACACACACACACACACACATGAAGAGAGAGAGAGTTTGCATTGTATGCAAATGGCTACCAAACAGCCATCATAATTCGTCATACAATGAGAACAGGACAAATCAACAATTGACAATGACTAATTAATATTAAAATCTGTAACATAATGTATTGTTTGAAGTTTAGTCTGTTACTGTTACTATTTTTACCATTTCTTCTAGGGATGGGTACCAGTATCGGTTCTGACATAAACGGTAGTAACCAGACCGAAAAGCAGCGCACATTTCGGTGCTTTATTTCGGTGCTTTTTTTTCCTGAGATGTCATACACTTTGGATTCGAGCCAATCATTTTACGTTTCCGAGGATAGTAGGCGGGCCCAGGTACGTCCGTTCTTTTAGAGCAGAGCTACAGATTAAAAATGCTAAAGATGAAGCGGTCAAAGTGTGGCTGTACTTCACAGCAAAAGATGCAAACTCAGCAGCCTGCAACAAGTGCTTTAAGCTGATACTGTGATACTGTCAAAGGAGGTAACACCTCAAATCTGATGAAACACCTGGCGACGCATAGCGTTTTTTTTTTAAAGCCGAGAAATGCACCGTATTTGATAGCTTGCAGCGAGACCTCACACCGTGCACATCTACTGCGGGTGTGGTGCCTGTTATCGGACCCGGAGTTAGCAACATCCCCCAAAAACCCGAAGAGTCCTGGCCCCTAGCCCTGCCAGTGTAGCAGAAATGATGACGGATGATGATGGCAGCAGTCGCCGTTCTTCTCTGCGTGAGTAGCTTAATGTTGTTCGTGTGTAATTTACGTTGAGTACGCAAACCACATTATTACATTAATGCATGTAAGGTGAACTAGCAAACACCGTCATAGTTACATGCTGCTGTCTTCTTGTTTGATGGCAGATACTCCCTTCACCCTGGCCAAAAAGGCTAAAATGACCAAAGAAAAAGTGGGAAACAGCTAAACATGAGAGGTTTTTGGGCAAAGTTTGTGTTTTTTCCATTGTTTAAGAACTGCTTCCAGCCAAGAGTGATACCATATATTCCCTATAGCTGCAGAAAAGGCTAACATTGTTATCTTTTTACAAAAAAAACAGCTAAAAATGAGAGGTTTTAGGACAAATTTGTGTTTTCCATTCTTTAAGCACCGGTTCGAGCACCGTTTAAGCACCGGCACCGTTTCAAAAGTACCGGTTTGGTACTGGTATCGGATAAAACCTAAACGATACCCATCCCTAATTTCTTCTTGGAGCAACTGTAACCCACATAATTTCCTTGGGGATTAATAAAGTATTCTGATTCTGATTCTGATTGTTTCAGGATACATGACCTGCCATTATCCAGTGACACATCTGCTACCTGTATCTTTTGCTCGTTTGTCCTCCTCTTCTTTTCTCTTTTTTCTAAACTGAGCACCTGATGGCTTTGAACTTTTCTTGTCCATCTTCCATTGGTTTTAATTTTGCACTCCAGTATGAACACCCATCCCCCAACCCGAGGATCACCACAACATAACCTATTAGACTATTAAGGTTCAAAAATTGGAGAAAAGGAGTACGGAGGGCTCACAAGCAAATAACAACTCTGGTCCAGAAGATGTGATCAAAGCAAAGATTTATTGATTACACGCGCGGAGTCCGACGCTGGGCAAAGTCAGCAATCGAACTAAACTTACAATAATTAGACAAAGGTTTTATATGGGTAGGACAACAAAGCCCCCTCTTTTGCAAAAACAGACACAATACAGCTTACGTCAACCTAAACCACAAAATGTTCCGTTAACTTTTACCATAGTTTTAAAGAACATTACGTCTCATCTCCATCCCGGTGTCACACCATGAGCGCCTTCTTATCTCCCAGAACATCAGGTGCACTTCCTGTAACCATCTGACAGTACGCCGGCACAATTTGCACTTGCAGCAAAAATACATCTTAACTTCTTACCTACTAAAATGAATCTACTATGGAGTGTACGTGTGTGTGTGTGTGAGTGTGTGTGTGTGTGTGTGTGTGGGTGCCTGCTGTTTATGCTATGTATGTGTCATGACCTCTTCTGCACCCCAGCTCACCTCACACCTCTCGTCCTAGCCAGACATAAGGCCTGAGCTCATACACAGCTGAACTATGTGTGACTTCTAGACTAAATGTCACACTCAAATGATGATACTCAAACCATGAAGGAAACTTACTTAAACTGAACATAAATGAAACTTAAAACGTACTTCAAAGGATATAAGTGATAAATGATACAAACTTAAATCTTAGCTCTAAAGGATATAAGTAATAAAAGATAAAAATCACTCTAGGCGTCTGTCATGTAAGCAGGTGTGTTGCAATTCCTTTCAGAGCTCCTATCCTCTTCACCGTGTATTGGCTGATCCTTAACGCCTGCCAAGAGTTTCTGACCCTCAGTTGACCAGGAGCCACAGCTCTTTAATAAGCTCAAATACAATCATGTATAAAAGATTAAAATCATTTTCATAACAAAGGTTCTTTCTTCTCAGATCTGCCAATCTGTTTGCTCGTCTCTACTACAGTTTAATCATTGAAAATTACACTGATCAGCATACTATGTGGAAGTTACAGATTACATAATGGCAAAAGCATTTTGTCAGACCCCTCAAGACCTACACCTTAGTTCACAGATTCACTTTGTCTAGGGTGCATTTCTGAGATTTCACACAACCCAGGATTCAAATCATGAATACATAATGGGCTTGGATTTACAATATTATGAATGAAATCTGCTCCATTTGGAAGCAGCCAGCCCCCCTTTCCTTTCGACGAGTTGTGTGTGAGACTTTAAATCATCAAACTGTAAATTATAAATTTTAAATTGTTATTGATCCCTTTACCCCTAGTCCTAAAGTGTATATTTATTTTCTTACTCTTCTTATATATATTGTTTGTTTACTTGCACTGCTGTAACTGGAGCCTCGTCGTCTCGTCTCTCTATATACTGGACTGCAGAGGTGTGGACTCGAGTCACATGACTTGGACTCGAGTCATTAATTTTATGACTTTAGACTTGACTTGAAAAAAGGTTGTAAGACTTGTGACTTGACTTGGACTTTTACACCAGTGACTTGGGACTTGAATTGGACTTGAACCTGTTTACTTGAAAAGACTTGATATTTTACCCAAATCTAAAATTTAACATACATATTATATAAAAAGTGCGGACCATTAATTCACTTTATTCATTCATTCATTCTTACCACACTCCGTATGTATGTGAGCGTGGGCTGTAGCACAGCCAATCAAATTAACCAGATTTGAAAAAAACAAGAACAAAAACGCTCGAGCCAAAAATGCTTCCAAGAGTAATTTCTTTCGGGTACATAAACTACGAAGTAGTCAACAAAAAACGAAATGCAATATGCAAAACATGCAAGAAGAGAATCACAGACAGAGATGGAACAACTTCCAACTTTGTCCGACATTTGAAGTTGCATAAAGAAGGTAGGTGGTGCTTTTTTTTTTTTTTTTTACTACGATGAGACAGCTGACTTAGCTAACTTCATCTTATTAGCAAATGTTCTTCGGGCTACGTTGATGATACTGTTTGGCTTTAACAGGTATGATATGTTTGTCATGCTATTTTAAATCCGGTCCTGCAAGCGCATCCAAGAATAACATGCAACTTGTTAGCTCAGAATTGTCGGTGAATGGTGAGCAGGGTCCGTTTCAGAAAGTGGGTTCTGTAGCTGTACTCAGTCTCTCTCCGTCTCCTCCCATCATTAACCCTGTAGATTTAACCCAGTTTAGACTGACAAATATTTATTTTACCATCACATCACAATTCAAAATCACTGTGTTTAATTTGCAATTAGTGTATGGTCGTGTTTAACTTTTGCATGTCTGAGCCTGGGAAAAAATTTTTTTGGTTAGAAAATCTGGCCCACCTTAGTGTGTAATTGAGTAGTCCTGCTATACATGGCCTTTTTCTTCTGTCATTTATGTCAATACATCAAATAAAATACTTTGATCTTATATTATTAGCTGTTGTTTATTTGCAAAGGTTATTCTCAACAGGGATGCTAGACAAAAACGGCGTTTTCTACAGACAGCCTAGCATACGCTCTCCACTTGCGAGTGAAAAAGAAAAGAAAAACACCCCTTCCCTATTGGTGTTAGAGTTTACCATGTCAGCCAATCCAAAAAATGATAAGGCAACATGTGACATTTGGTTGTGTAGGGAGAAGGGAAAGTTTTTAGGAGTGACACCCATGACGGAAAGCGGTCGAGCGAAAGAAAGAGAGAGAGAGAGAGTTTTCATATGTGAGACATTAGTGACGTTTAGCGTGTTTGGAGGCTATAGTTAGTTTGTTGTGTAGTTATTGTTTTGTATTGTGTGTCGGTTAGACTGCTGAATTTCATATTTGATCTAAAAAGCTGTCAAAGGCAGATTCCAGTGTAAACGCTGTCTCCACATAGAAAACTGGACTGTTGCACCTCCAGTTGTCAGACCTGCAGGGTTTAGGCCTGTGGTGTTCTCCTCTGTCTTATACTGAACACAAACTACATTTTTGGACTGGCACAAATAATTTGTGTGCCTTCTTATTTGATGCAGCACACCTGATTGTTCTGTAAATAGATTTAAATGGTTATATAAAAACGCCTGAGGCCTTGGCTGCATTTTTAGGTAAATAGTACCATATAACTTTGTTGTTTGCAAAACTTGTGCATAATTTTTAGAAATGTACAATTTCTATTTGCATTTCAAGTTATGAAAATGATTAGATTAAACATGTAAAAAAAAAATATAACTTTTTTCTACTCGGATTCTGAATTTTTTGTCTGAATTTAGATCAACTGTGCTAATATAGTATACCAAATGAAAAAATAACTCAAATTTCAGATATTTGAGGTTGTGCTGTAAATAATGATACCAAACAAGGCAAGAAAACATATTTTAAAAGTGAAATATAGAAGTAAAATCAAAAGTAGTCAAGAACGGCCAATTATACCCGGGACCCCAGAGGGTTAAAAAAAAGACTTGAAAGGACTTGAAATTCAAAGTTTCGGACTTGGGACTTGACTTGAAGGTTGTCTGTCTTGACTTGCGACTTGACTCTGACTTGCTTGACTTTACTTGAGACTTGACTTGTGACTTGAGGATAAAGACTTGGGACTTACTTGAGACTTGCAAAACAATGACTTGGTCCCACCTCTGCTAGACTGTATGTAGTGGAGATGACAATAAAGTTTACTTTGACTTCAGCAACAAGCAGGCACACCGAGGGCTCTCGCGCTCACTTTTCGCGTATAGTCAAAGGAGTTTGCAAAGAAAAGCGTCTGGACTTCTTTGAGTTGCTTGAAGACGTTTCACCTCTCATCCGAGAAGCTTCTTCAGTTCTAAGGTCAAATGGCCGAGAGTCCCAGATTTAAACCCAGTGGGAGTATCCCCAAGGAGGGACAAAGGACCCCTGGTGATCCTCAAATCACATGCGCCAAGGTGTGAAAGCGGGTGTGGGACCTAATCAGCCAGGGTTTCGGGTGAGCTCATTGTGAAACCTGGCCCCACCCTATCATGTGATTTCCTGAGGTCAGATGGCCCAGGATGTGAGTGGGCGTTAAGTTCTGGGGAGGGAACTCAAAACTGGATTATAGATGGCAGACAGTTTTGAGTTCCCTCCCAGACGCCTTAACATTTGCATAATGACTGAAACCAGCCCACTGAAGGAACAATGGGCTGTGAGGTCAGTTCCTTAATCATAATTATGCAAATTCTTATGACCATTGATCAGCGCGCTGATCAATGGTCATGAGAATAATCACTGACCAAAACCCACTGACCAAAACCCACTGATCAATGGCCATGAGTCCCATTCACAGAGAGTTGGGGAATGGCTCCAATCACAGCATTGTAAGATGGCGAAAGATGTACCCTTAGGCGTCGCACTTCCTCCTCTGTCACTGGGATATTTGACATTTCCCTCTGATTCTCTGATAACGATACAAAAGGTACCTTATTTAAAAATCCCCTTATCTTCCCATCTGTATTACTACACTCTGTACAAGTTCATATAAACTGCTTAATAATTCGGTAACCTGTTTATTATCAAACAGTGATGGCATAATGTTTGTCTCTGTTCTACCTTTTGCCAATTTTGCTAAGAGATGGCCAGGTTTATTTCCAGATTCATATAGCCCATGCTTATAAAAGAAAACAGCTGACCCTGCTTTTTCAGTCAGTAATTGGTTTAAAACTGAGCAGGCTGCTTCTAAGTTCTTCAATATAGTTTTGGACCTAGTGATTTTAAACTGTACTTCCAGTTTTTCTATTGTGTGTTCTAAATCGAGTTGTTATTTCGTTGATGCCTTTTTCTGCGCTGTGGTGTATGATACAATACTACCCCTAAGATAGGCTTTGGCAGTTCCCCGCAGTAAATATGGACTAACTTCTTTAGTTTTTTCAGTGGCCATAAAAGCATCCCACTGTTTAGTGATATACTCAGTAAATACAGGACTACTCGTTCATCCTCCATCGGTGTGAATTATGCTCAAAATAAGGTGGGTGAATAGTTATACTTACCAATGAGTGATCAGATAATGGACACATACTTGCTGAGCACTCTTCCATCCTATCCAGCACCGTCCTGGATGACAGGAATAAATCTATTCTTGAGAAACTCTGATGGGGTAAGAAAAAACTCTGAAATCCCTATCGGTGGGGTGAGCTACTCTCCAAGTGTCATAAATTTCTAGATCGCAACAAAACTCTTTCAGTCTACGGCCTCGTGGAGATTTATCAAGCTTTGGATCGGATACACAATTAAAGCACCTCCCAATACCATATATGGAGAGGCTATGGTTGAAACAAGGGTTACGTCACGGCTGGGGCAGCAGTCGTGTGGCGTTGTGAGAAAAGGACACAAAATGCAGGTACTCGCTGAGGTGCGAGTGAGCGTTTATTTACAGTGACGGGAAAGTTACAAAAACAGGAAATAAAAACAGGGAGCCACTAAAACCTAGTCTGGGAAAAACTAATAAACAAACCTGAAAACATAAGGACACGGGATGATACGTGGAGATGACACGGAAAATGCAGGGCAGAGAAACGCGGAGAAACACAAAATAACGAGCCGACAACGAACACAGACAGGCACACACTATAAATACACACACAAGGTAACTAGGGAATGACACGACAGAGGGGAACACAGCTGAACACGACGAGACACAAACCTTCAAAGTAAAACAGGAAACTCACAGACTGTTTTACAACACAAACTCTGGGATACGAACAGAGCACAGGGGGGAAAACACAGGTAGGAATAATAAAACACTAAACACAAGAACCAAACCATAAGAACTAATACAAACTCAGAAGAAACTAAAAGTAATAACAATAAACTCACACCGCTGGGTCAGCGACCCAGGATGATGACAGGTTATGAGGTTGGTGAAAAAAAGGCATCTTCAGAATTTGGACCGTAAAACCATGCCATAGAAATAGATTCTCCAAATACGAATGTAACGTCCTTTGTTTTGTTTTATAACTTTTTCTATGGTTAAAGGCAGATTACGATGAATAAGATGAATAAGGATGGCCACTCTTCTACTCTTTGTGTTATAAGATGAGTAAAGGACTTGGCCAACCCAACTTCTCTTTAATTTTGAGTGTTCCAAATTGCTTAGATGAGTTTCTGATAGAAGAGCAATTTGTTTTTTGTTTTTTTCCTTTTTCAAGAATGAAAGAGGGTTTTTTTTAATGTCTTTTTACAACATTATTCAGCCCTTTGACGTTTAAGAAAATTATTTTGAGGTCAGTCATATTAACACGAAAGCATTTTTTTGTAACATGCTGTGTAAGACATTTCTGGAAGTGCATTACTGTACAAGAGCAAACATATGCTTTCATAAAAAGAAATGTGGGTGAATTTAGATACATTGTAACCAACAAAAAGAAAGAGCTAAACAAAAGAAACTGCAGCCTTGCATAATCAAAAGAAAAGGGGAAGAAACCCCAATACCCACCTCCCCTCCCCAAATAAGCCGATCCTACGATCCATAAGAAAAAAGAGATCGGGTCTTGTGAAACCGAGCTAGAGTCACTGACAGAGAGGCAAAAACAGAACAAAAAAAAAAAACCCAAAACAAAAATTCCCCTTCATACCCCGCACTAATGGAAAAACAAACCAACCTGGTTATCCAGTTATATTTCTAACTTAAACTCGTTTTTCTTTTTATAGTCCATAACAAAGAAATAAATAAGAGAGCGTTATTTGTGCATCATTATGTTCCGGTCCGACTTAGCATCAGCAAGGTACCCTTAATTTGGAGAATATATAGAGTACTGCCATCGGAAAACTAGTCTTATTCCCCGAATTGCTGTCTATGAACTTCATATTAACTCAAGCTGTCCGAAAAGGCAAGAATATTTTCAGGTGTACGGAAAGAATAAAATTCCCCTTCGGAAAAAGGTCAGTGTGGCAGGGCAGCGCATAGATAACCGCATTTTTTGGGGTGGGGATAAGCTTTTGGCGTGCTCCGTGAAACGCGCGTCGCATCTCTTTAACTCCTGTTGCCAAACCTTATCGGATATAAATCATCTGTCCATTATAAGTCAGAAGACCTTTGTCTTTAACTGCAATGAGGATCCTCATCTTGTCCACCGGGTTATGCAACTTAATAATCACTGCACGAGGATGATTAGGTCTTGATGATCCAATAGTCTGATGGGCTCTGTCAATTTTAATCTTCCCCTGTTTACTTTGTAGACTCAGCAAAGCAGGTAGCCAGCTTTCAAGAAATCTCACCGGTTCTCGGCCTTCAGTAAATTCAGGATTGCAATGTTATCTCTTCGTATTCCGGAAACACGGTCCAGAATGTAGTCCAGTGGAGTGGTTTGGTTGAAACTAGATTGAAACCAATAATGGTCTTAAATAATCATATATTTTAAAATAAAATAATTAAACATACTAACCGAAAATTCTGGACCGTGCTTCCGGAATGAAGGAAGTAGCAAGCGGGTTGATTGGAGACCGTAACAGCCAATCAGAATGTTTGCATCCAAGTCTGGTTTTGTGGCACACTTATAACGGTGTACAGAGAGTTGAGTGCGCACGGGGCATCGAACGACACACTCCGCAGATGTCTGTCAGCACACAGAGCAGAGATCTTAGCAAGAACAAATGCCAACAACTGCGCGAGAGGGGCTGTTATTGTGTATGTATATGGATAATAGCAAACGCTGAAATATATTTCTTACACACACAAGTGAATTTTGTTCGCTCAAATTAAACTTCTCTTTGCTCAAAATAATTTTCTCCTCAAAATGCAACATTTGCGCTTGCAATTTTCTATTATTTTTTATCATTATTTTTACGTGCACTCAGAACAGAGGCACAAAAATAACGCCATAGTGTTACTCCGACTTTAATCTCGGCTTCACACAACTCAACTCACAAGGCGGCAAAAACCTCCAACAACCCGAAAACATTACCCTTGTAGCTGGGTGTGAGTGGGGCCCCCTGGTGGTCTGCCACAAGTTTTGCTTTAGCAATAAACAATTTCTTGTTCTTCATCTCCCACTTAGCATCTAGTTTCAAAAACATGTACCTTTCTGTATTTAGAAAGTTACATATTACATGCATGTGCTGCTACTTGGATGCACGCACAATGTAGATTGAACATGGTGATCATAACAATCACGCTATGTTTACATCTGCAAATCAGATGTAAAAGTCTGGGAATGCTTTGCCTACTGAACATAACAGCCTCACTCTGAGTGTAAACAGGAGAAATGTGTATTTTCATGTTGGCAGCTATGAGGGAAGTGACAGAAGTACAAATCCAGCTGTGACTCAGAGAGGGGATCATATCAACATCAGTGTGTCTACAGAAAACTCCAGAGTGAGGGTAGAAGTCTTTTCTTTCTCTTATTAGAGGACACATTTGTGCAAAGAGTCTAAAGTAAAGATGCTGTGGAGTCTGTTGTTCATCACTTTGATTGGTAAGTGGATCATTTGATGTTCCTGCCTGGCACAGTGATGTTTCAATGATCGTTATAAAGAATGAAAAGATCAAATATAACAGTTCAGTTTTACTGTGAGTTGATCCAAACTGCTCGATAAAGCAAAAGTCATTTCATTTAGTTTAAAGAGGATTTGACTTTAGTAAAGCTGGTTTCATTTCTGCCTGAGTATTGAAGGATGGTTTACATTCTGTGCTTTCTGCTGTATTACCAAACAACAATATCAGAGCTGGCAGTAATTCACTCATTCTTACATCGTTCTCTGAAACTTCACAGGAAGATCAACTCAACAGGATCCAGGTAAGAGTGCATTTCTAACCAGTTTCTTCAGGTTATATCAAAAAGTATGATGGTACTTCTGTTCTGAATATACTTATTTGTAAAGGAAATAATATTCTACTTTTCAATTCATTTATTTATGCATCACAGTAGATGTCGCATCTGTGGGAAGATGTTTCATGTGGGGATTTCCTGTTGGACTGAAGCAATATTACAAATATCTGTATAAATATATGCTCTAAATGTAAATTTATATTGAATTTTTTCTTAGGATTAATGATCACTGTGATTATAAACATGCAGTCTTTGGTGTGTGGGTGTGAGTGGATTATATTAAACTGGGTCATCCGTCAGGATGTTTTGAGAGTCAAATTATTAATTTCATTAATTCTGATGAATTTTTATTCACTAACGGCATAACTTTCAACATTTACTGGAATATAATGTAGTGAGGCTGCTTGGAAATAATCTGCATGTGTGTGTGTGTGTGTCTGTGTGTGTGTGTGTGTGTGTACAGTAGCGGTTTTTGATATGGACGGTTGCTCAGGGCGGCATCATGGCATCGGCAAAAAAAAAAAAGTTGCTCGTACCCATTCTGCCCTGACATCATCCTAGCAAATTTTGGGTATTGCATAGGCACTAAACAGTTTTCTATTGTGCATTTCTGAAGTATTATTACCACTGACATTGCTTTTTTTTATTTTTTAACTTTACTTTCATTTACATCATCAGGATGTAGTCCAGGCTGGGAAACTATCAAACTGGATGACAAAGTGGCATTTCAGTCTTCAGTCTACACAGATAAGAATGGTGTCAACTACACTGCTGACAGAGCTTTTGATGGGAATATCTTCAGATCTGCTCACACTGCACAAGATACCAACTCCTGGTGGACAGTTGACTTATTGGGTCTATATGAAATTTCCTGCATCAGCATTTACAACGTAAATCAAGACAATATTGATCTAAGAGGCGCTCGGATCCTCATCGGGAACTCATCTGAGAGAAATGCTGCTGACACCACTGAGTAATACCTTCATCTTACTTTGAATCATTCTGTTCTCAGTCAGGCTCCAGCATGTCCAATATTTTTAGATGGTGTCCATGAATAATTTCAGCGATTATAATAACCAAAAGCAAAATATTTGAATTTTTTCCGGTTCTAAAACACTTTGATTATAATGCTTGTAGTGAAATTTGTATCTCACAGTGACTGTAGAGAAACCTCTGTGGCTTGATTTTGCTGATTGAATATAAATGATAGATGTCACAGTTGATGTACTGAGAGGCTGATGCACTACAAGTTAGAAAACATCTGCAAACAAGCAAAACAAAAGCAAATGAGGAAAATATTTTCAACATTTTATATCACATTCAAAGTAAGAAAAGAAGAACTGAATAAAGAAAAATGTTGTTAAACAGAAAATTCAACCAAACACTTAAATGTCTTTAAACCCAGTAATACAGTAACACAGATAACCCTGTATCAGTTCTATCAAATGAAATAGGAGGTCTAATATGGATGTGGTTTGGAGTAATAATCAAGTATATGTGTAGAATATAAAATCTTTATTTATTCTCATTTTCGTTTGTTGTTTATTTGTAGGTGTTTTTCCTTCTTTCTTCAGACAGCAGCTCACATTTATTATCCACCTGTTTACAACATGATTTAATCATGATTTCTGTACATCTGTCCAACCCTTTGTCTTTTATCACAGGTGTGTAACAATCAACACGACTACTAAGGGAGAAAATAATACATTTAATTGTGAAAATGGAACAAAGTGGGGGCGTTATGTAACTGTGTACAAAAACACATCTGGGTTTGTAATTCTGTGTGAGGTGACGATGAAAGGCAGAAAAAAAGGTACAATAAAACATTCTTACCCACTAAGTTAACTGGTCAGTCAGTAGAGTCAATATAAATGTGTAAATGTTGACAGTAAGAATTATGTGCTTGAATTAACACAGCATGTTAGACACTCAGAAACACTGTTTGGTTTGATGCTTCTAAGTTTCATGTGTTTGATGCTTTTCCTTTTAGAGCCATTTAAACTGATTAAAGAGAACAAGACATGGGAAGACGCCCTGTACCACTGCAGAGAGGAACACATGGATCTGGTTTCCATCCTTGATAAAGAGACCCAGGGCTGGGTTGGGTTGGAGGCTCAGAAGGCTGACACTCCCTTTGTCTGGCTGGGTCTTCAATACATCTGTGGGTTCGGCTTCTGGATCTGGGTCAACGATCAGTGTGTATTTTTTGATCAGTGGGCTCCAGACGAGACAAGAACAGCAGTCTGTGGCAGAAGCGCTGCCATGAATACAGGTGGGAACCATCTGTGGTACAAGAAGTCTGTTTATGATAAATATAATTTCATCTGTGCAGTGTAAGAAGATCCATGGATTGGTTTTGTTTATTCAGTTAGACAGGTGTCAGTAGTGGCTTGTTGGGTTTTAGGAAACTTTCCTCTAAATCAAAGGTGATGGGTTCAGGCTCAGTGTAGCAGGAAGATAAACAGTGATGAAATTAACCAAAACTTTTCTACTTACACATTTAAAAATATTTTGTTTATTTTTAACAATCTTCTACAGCCTACTTAACTGTCTTCACTGCCACCTTTGTGTGTCTGAAGTTACATTCAACACAAACCTCTGCTGCATGTATTTTGATATGATGGTTATGTGAAACTAAAATAATTAGAGCTATTTTTTTTCTTTAATTTAAAACATGATGTTCTCATGTCTGTCATGTGTGAACCTTGTGTAAAAATAAAACTGCAAATGGAGCACAAATGTTTATCAATTCATTTTTTTCACCTCACCACATCATCACACCACCTGGTGGATGGGTGATTTAGAGACCCAACTTTGTGAACACGGTAACTTAAGAATGAGGTGAAGTCAGATTTTCAAATCTATGCCACAGCTGCATCTCCTAGGAGGAGGCTGGAGGGGAAGCACAGGCAGCCACCAGTGTGGTGTGATGTTTCTATCAAGGTTGTTCAATGACTGCATCTGTGCATCAGACTGTCTCCTTTAAACACACTGTATAATTCTACATATGTCTTGTGCACAGCAGGATACCAGATAATAATAATAATAATGGCTCCATAAAAGACTTCAGATAGTAGTTGAAATTTCTTCATACTTTTGTATGGAGAGAAATATTTATATTTGTAATAAGGCTCACAGATGTGTACATTCTGATGTAGAAGCATAAACAAAGATCCACAAATGTAAATTGTATAATAATAATTAGTATTATTGTTATTTTTATTATATTGTTTTTGTTGTTATGTGAATAATCTATTTACAGAACAGTTGCCTTGCTGTGCTCCTGAGAGCTGAATAGGACCTCAGTTTAAACATAGATGCTTCTTCTTTAAGGAAGCTGAGTAGCTGCTGCATCATGGCAAAAGTAAGGACATGCACTTCACTGGCAGTGACTGACTGAGCAGCATCCTCTAACAGCTTCATGCTGTGTAGTAAAGTTGTTCCTCTTTGCAGTGGTTTTGTGACAGTGCTGCTCTGGATACTGAAGATTCTCTGGAGAAGCAGAAAGTCTACAAGTTCAGAGGTGACCTGGCTGTGAGACAAGGAAACTATCAGGTACTGTCACTCATTCAATTTAGTCTGTGCTCTCTTACATCAAACACTTCCTGAAATAACATCCAGCTTAGTTTCAGTGAGACGTGGAGTTCTTTTGTAGCTGGTATTTTTATAGCTGATAAACAAATGTCCATTCATGACCATCAGTTTACATTTTTATCAGCAGCATCAGTATTTGAATATTTCCATGAGACTTCCCAGATAGCAAGGAAACATTGAAACAATGTTGAGTCAATATGAGGCGACATCATTGAAGCAACGTTGAAGTGTGACGTTGACCCAACGTCATTCTTGCACCCATTTTTAACGTTGAAACAACGTCAGGTTTTGATGTTGAATCAATGTTGAAACCTGACATTGATTCTACGTTATATTTTCTAACACTGTTGACATTGAAACAATGTCAGATTCTGATATTGAAACACTGTTGAGCTATGGTATTGATTTTCCACCTCTTTCGCACAGTTGCTTTTTATTGAAAAAAACAAAAAAAAAAAAAAGGTCAATAGACATGTATCATTTGCAAAATACTTTATTAAAAGACAAAGTTTCCTATTTACATTTCTATGTTTCACGTCACTTTTATTATTTACTCCGGGATGGGGATGGATGATGTGCGTCCTGCGCGCGCCACCCGTCGATCTGGAGCATATCTGAGCCATTTCTGGACTGCTTGAGCAAAGACCAACTCAGACAGAGTTAAGCTAGCTGCTACGCCAGGCCATCTAGGACAAAAATAGACACACACAAAAACAAAGACAAAAAAAGGGAATTAGAGCACATGAATAAGCTCTTGTTAACTGTCTTCAGCAGGGAGAAAGTATGTAAACTCCTAGGCTGATAAACATGAAAGTCACCAGGCGGAAATCAGCAAACTGCCACATTTGATTCCCAAAGAGCTATAAGCTGAAAATGTGATATGTCTTAGCATGGTGTGCCGCGTATCCTTTAAAAAAAAAGAAAACATGGGGTCCTCGGGCTGTACAAAGTGTACAACCCGAGGACAAAACAAGCCGAAGACCAAAGACTCCATCTCCAGATTAACCGGACATGAAAGTCTTGCTATTAAGAAAGACAAAGTAATATAGCAAAACCAGACATAGGAAATGTGAAACGCACCCAGCACATCAATTGATCCCTTTATTGTTCACTTTAGGTTCATAAAACTACAATAAATGTTAAAACTTACCAAATATGCATCTGCACAGCGCTGTCTCTTTAAATGCCCTTTTTTGCTTTGTCTGGTCCTTGGTTTTTTTCCCTGCCCAGTTGAGTACAGAGGCCAGCTCCTTTGTAATGGCATAAACCATTACACGGCGGACTCGCACCTCCAGTGTGGTCCAGCAGCACCAATCAGCATAAGCGTCTCACCTATAGACACATTTTAAGAGATGGAATTAGCGTGTCTCATGTCTTAAATGTGTATGCAAGTGCTTGTGTGTTTACTTCATGTAATTGATGATAGAAACATGTCATTTAGTTTTCCCTAAAGCCTGATTTTCAAGTCATACAAAGAATAAACCAAAGTATTGGCAGTACAATGTATTTCTATTCCCTTTTGTTGGATATTCATTTGTTAGTTCTTGTAACTGCTAAAAGTGTTTACTAGTTTTTGCCTGTCACATATATTTGTTATACCATGTAAACTGTGAAATTCCAAGATTTTCAAACTTGCCTTGTAATAGTGGCCTCACAGAGTCTCTGGAATCTACAGGAAAAAAAAAAAAAAAATCACAACAAGATGACATTCAGGAGTATAAATTGTTTTTTTAAGATAAGAGTACAATGACATTGTGATGCAGCTTTAAAACTTTTAAAAAGCATACCATCTATAGGGAAGACATCAGACTCTGCATGCTGGCGAGATCGCAAAGCTGTGTCGGTTTGTGCCGGAGTGGCGAAAGGTGCCGGGAGCTGGGTGGGGCATTATGATGGTTGCTATCAGTGGGCTGGGGGCAGACTGCGGAGTGATGAGGGCTGTTTAGAAAAAGATAATTTTTAAGTATTTAAGAATACAGACAACTTGTCAAAAAGTTTCCTCGTGTCAGACACAGATATGTACACAGACACTAGACAGTATTTTATTACCTGGTATTTTCACTTTCGAGGGGCCTGGGAAACCATTTTTTTGTAGGCTGCTCATCCTCTGAGTCCGTATATGTGTACAGGGGATTTGGTCTAAAGAAAAGAAATTAAAAACGGTCTTAAGTAATTGTAAATATGCTTTTGGCATATTGTTTCCTAAAGTTAGTTTGATTTCTAACAACACACACAGGAAACAGAGACGTGCAAGAAGGTACAGTATACAATGAATTTTTGAAGTGCACAAGTGTACACGGCTTTGCATTTTTAAAAAGTTTACAAACTTCCACTTTTTGGACTATATTATGTGGTGATATTGCAGTATGCAAGCACCACAGATATGTACAAAAGACAAGATTATAAATTCTTAACAATCAAAGATATGTTTGTGAATAAAAAGGTTTTACTTGTGCTTTCTTTTAAGACTGGTCTGGGTTTCTTCTTCGGACTGAAGGTCAGACGTATCACAGCGTTCACGTGGATATCTCTGAAGACTGCGTTCTGCTTCGTGAAATGTGCCTGAAATACAAACACAATGTACGGCCAGACATACATTACGTGTGGACAAAAGGTGCAAACGCATAGAAAAATCAGCGGTTTCAAAAATACGCTGATGCGTGTGGACAGCCTTATTATTCAAGGCACAAGCGGAAAGTCATGTATGCTGCAGTGCAGCGTACAGTCACGTGGGCATGCTGCGTGAGCATTCAAACTGAGTCTAAAGTTTTCGTGTGCGAATTGAAGCGAAAAGCTCTCCAATCATCAAAAGTAACAAAGTCATTGAACACGTTTATACAGTTAACTTTACGTTTATCAATCATATATCACAGATTTAGAATTTTTGTAGTACTAAGCAACTACAGAGCGAAAGTCTGGGTCAAGCGCCGAGGCGACGGCAAGAACAAAGGAAAACTCGAAGCGTTAAAGCTAGCTTTGTAAGGGAATATAACGAAGAAATTATGAAACAAAAATGTTTTCTTTGTTGATATACTTTGTTCGCAGTGCAATTTATTTGTTGCCGGATTGCAAGAAGTAGACACAATTTCGGGTTCCCACATTTTGTGGGAGCAACGTAAATAACAGTAAAAAAAACTCGTTAATGTACAACATTAACGAGTTTTTTACTGTTATTCAAATGCAAACATGGAAATAACGAGTAGGAAAAAATCATTCATTCTTACCTTATACTAATCGTGGTGCAGGCCAGTGCAGTGCATGAACTGATGCCTTCTCCGGTCAATTCCGCTGAGAGTAAATCAAATGTCCCGCTCTACTGTAGAAGACAATGAATACCTGGGGAATGTACCAATGTGAGAGGGTGCTGCGGAATAGTCCAAGTGATCGCTGCTTTAATTTCCCGTCAACTATACATAAATTGCACGTGAGACACGATTTTTAAAGCTGGTGAACTAGACCAAGTCATTGATAACAAATGAACAATAAATCTACTTTCTCTGGTACTTTATACCCGATCAGTTGCAGTGCAATTTAATGCTCAACTACAAATCGATGGTTTTGATGGTGACCGGAGCCGAATGATCGTCAACTATAAATAGAGCGTTTTCTCGACGTTGTTGTTGTCACCTGGTCGACTATAAATAGATCAAATATCAATGACAAAAAAAAACAACGGTGAATCAACATCGTTACAACGTCTCTATAGTAAGACCGTCGGTTTACCACAGTATTTCAATGTTGTTACAACATTGGCATTTCAACCCGACCATATCGGCGGTTCGGATGAAAAATCAACATAGATTCAATGTCGTCTTGCTATCTGGGTTGA